>NW_020273561.1:109298-117155 GCF_003268045.1 Sipha flava | reverse complement strand
TGGGGATCGAGGTGGCCACTTTATTATACCATTAGTTCCTATCCAACGATTTTCAAAATGTTCATTTAAATAATTCTTCACAACATTTGCATTGTGTGCCGGGGTTCCATCTTGTTGCAAAATCAAATTGTTTCTTGTTGCAAGAGGGATGTCGTCTAGCATGATCGGTAGCTCATTCATTATAAATTCCAAATACCGTCTTCCATTTAATGTACCGTCGTAGAAATAAGGTCCCAACAATTTACATCCAATCAAACCACACCAAACATTTATTCCCCAGATACATTGATTATTTGTTTCAAAAACCCAATGGGGATTTTGAGTGTCCCAATATCGATTATTTTGTTTATTTATTACTCCATTGTTGGTAAATTTGGATTCATCTGTCCATAATATGTAATTTAAAATAAAAGGATTGTCTTCTAATTGAGTTACCAACCAAGAAATAAACATAATTCTACGCTCAGCATCACCTTGGCGTAAATATTGAACTAAATCAGGCCTGTATGGATGAAATTTGTTTTTTTAAAATTTTATGAACGGCATTATGAGAAATGCCTATTTTAAAGCCGACATGACGCGTACTAACTCTGGGATTTGCTCTTACGTACGCCAGCACTCGAAGCTCAATATCTTCCCCCAATGCATTAACTTGTATAGGTTGTTGGTTGGCTATAACTCTAGTGTTAGAAAAAGAACCAGTATTTCTTTCTAACTCATGGAAATAACTGTGTGACGGGTGTTCCCTATCTGAATTTAGAAAAATAATATTGTTATATTGTATAAAATAAAATTGTTTTATTATTTTCACCAACACGAAAAATTATAAATAGTACTAATAAATAATAAATACATACTTGGGTAACGTTCAGCATAAGCACGTGCAGCCAGACGTGAATTTTTTTCACATTCCCAGTAAACAAAAAGCATATCAACTTTTTCTGAATTATTCATATTTTGTTTAAGTAACAAGCTATTTCAATTATGAAATTATTTATTGTAATTTAACTATTGTTTAATAAACACGCGTGAATTCGTAAAATATGACTGAAAAGCAAATACGAAACAATAGTAGTTGCACTGGCCTATTTGAGATGAAAACAGTCATTTGATCGTTTTTAAATTACCTAATATTCAGATAAGAACAGATGTAAAATGATTTAGAAAACCCGTACCTATCACTTAATGGTCATTTAAAATATCCAATAATAGAAATAAAATTGACATGTTTAAATTGTAATGGAGAGAAGTTTGAACAATTCATAAGATGACGAATAAATGTAATTTTGCAATAATAAAAATAAAATTAATTAACATTAACATGTCGGCTTTGAAATAGGCATTTCTCATAATGCCGTTCATAAAATTTTAAAAAAACATAAATTTTAACTTTGTTCAACTATTGACTATTTATATAAATTTTTACTTATTATTATTTTAATTCGATTCGATACGACGATACGACGAAGTAAAACCATACTTTTCTTTCGATACTTACTCATATCGTTCTTTTCGTTTCGATATTTTACTCATATCGGTATTTTCATTCGATTCGATACCAAGTAAAAGTGTCGATACTTTTCTTTCGATACCACGTCCCTAACTGAGACTAGTCTCACGGACTCCATACATAAACCATTATTCCTATGATTTGTGTTGAAACAGCAATTCAATAATTATTTAATTATGTTATCAACATTATATTATTATCATATATCAAGTATCAACTATTGATTATTGTTATTATTACTATTGTGTTTTTACCTTTTGAGGTTATAAAATATTTTTTTTTTTTTTTGTAAAAAGTTAAAAGGTTTAAAAGCATGTGAGCATTAAAAATGAATTTACATATTGAAGAAAGGTGGTCTTCTCTTATTACATTTCAATAATTTGTCCCTCCGAACTTTTATATGGCATCTATAATAATAGAATTGAGACTGTTGATCGTCCGTCTCATTCGTTTTACGACCTTGTTCATCGTTAATTGTTATCGATAATTTCAAAAACAATGTAGTGCTATTTTCCGAAAGCGTATACATATACATATATACATACCATCATGGCCGTATTCAGGGGGAGGGTTTTCCGGGTTCAAACCCCCCCCAAAATTTGTTCAACATTTTTTTTTTGCCTATTCACTTGATGTTTTTTTTCTGTATTCAATTGAAATTCAATAGAAAAGTGTTTCTTAATTCATCGTCTAAGTCGCACATAAGGTAAATTATTATCCCAGACTTATTATTATTGTGTAAATAAAATAGAATTGTCTACGAGAATGTCTACGCGCAAAAATTGAATCTAAAACAGTGCACTGCTTTACGACGGGTAAAACTATGTATACAATGAGATAAGATCACGACTGACGTTGTCGCCTGCCCATAGCTTTGGCTGTTCATATGGACGCACCAGAGTATTTACGAAGTTATTTTTAGTATTCTTCAAATTTTGATAGTGTACATACCTTATTAGAATAATCGTCGATGTTTAATTTCAACTCGAATAGAACTAATTCGGATAACTAATTCGGATGATTTTAATGACGGAAATTTTAGAGCTCTTTTACGGTTTCGTGTAGATTCAGGTGACACTATGCTAGGAGAACATTTGAAAAATGGTCCAAGAAATTCTTTATATACTAGTCCTGGTATTCAAAATGACATAATTTCTATTTGTGGTGAAATAATCAAGTCAAAAATTGTCCAAAGAGTAAATGCTGCCGAGTGCTTTTCTGTGTTAGCGGACGAAACTACAGATATTGGAAGAATTGAACAAATGTCTGTATGTTTGCGTTATTATGATCAAAAAGATAAAAAAATTCGAGAAGATTTTTTAGAATTTACACCGGCTGTTGATCTTAGTGGAAAAGGACTAGCAACTTTGATAATGGGGTGTTTACAGAAGAACAGTATACATTGTCAATTTTTAGTTGGACAAGGTTACGATAGAGCCTCTGCCATGAGTGGATATTTACATGGTGCTCAAGAATACATAAAAAAAGATTTTCCCATGGCACTTTATGTACATTGCAGTGCTCACTCACTCAATCTAGCGTTGGCCAACGCCTGTTCATTGCCCTCAATAAGAAACTGTATTAGCACCATTCAAACTGTTGGAACATTTTTTCGCTCATCGGCTCAAAGAAGTGAATTATTGAGAACAACTATTATCGAAACTCTTTCAGAGACAAAGCATACCACATTAGTTGCATTATGTGAAACTCGTTGGGTTTATAAGCATGAAAGTGTCATGCGGTTCAAAGAACTATATCCCGCTATTATTGTTGCATTGGAAAAATTGGAGTCATCAATAAATAAAGAAACTGCTCAAAAGTCTTGTCAGTTATTAAGTACAATTAAAGACGCTAAATTTGTTATACCTCTCGTAATAATTGAAAATATTTTTTCGTATACATTGACATTGTGTAAACAGCTACAGACAATTAATGCTGATTTAGTCGAAGCATGCAATCATGTTGATGATGTGTTAGCCGTATTAGACGAAATGAGAGAAAATAACAAACAACATTTTTTCAGACCTGTTTTCTGTTGTTGCCATCATGTTGAATAAAAATAAAGAAGACATTGTTTTGCCTCGTATCGCTAATAAACAAACACACCGTAGTAATGTGCCCTCTCATAGCTCTGAAGAGTATTACAATTTTAATATTTTTTTGCCATTTCTCGACTATATCAGATCACAGCTTTGTGATAGATTTCAGAAACACAAATCTTTAATAAGTTCATTACAACAAATCATTCCAAGTAAATGTATAATCGCTACCAATGAAGAAATAAACGACTGTGTAAACTTTTATTCTCAGATATTGATTGAGCCTAATGCTTTCAAAGCTGAATTTACAATATGGAAGACAAAGTGGCTAAAAGAAGGATCTCGCCCAAAAACAGCAATTGCAGGACTTGACAATTGTAACCCTCTTTTATTTCCTAACATAAGGAAACTTCTACAAGTCTTAGTTACTATGCCTATGTCAACAGCGACACCAGAAAGAACATTTTCATCTTTAAAAAGATTGAAAACGTATCTCAGAAATTCGACTGGTGAAACACGCCTCAATGGATTGGCTTTAATGTCAGTTCACCGGGACATCAATGTTGATCCAGAAGAGGTACTTACTCAGTTTTCAAAATCATCAAGAAAAATAATGTTACTTTAAAATTAATAATCCTATAAATTGTCAAATTAAAAAATGTAAGTTACATGTTTTAATAATTATTAAATATACTTACTCTAATTATAATTATATAACTATAAAAATATTTACATGTAAAATGTGGTTGTCAATTGAAATACCTTACGAGTAGTAAGTATTAAAGCAGAATGTATATTATATAATATGGTAAATAATATAAGTACATTTTTAAACCTAAAAACTAATATGGTTTGAATTGGTTAAAATTCTAAAAATCATGTTCTAGTTTCATCTTAAATTGAAAACCCCCCCCAAAAATAATGGCTGGATACGGCCATGATACTCGTATAATCTTGCAAGACTGTCACGTCGGTTATATGTCATAGGACATATACTGCAAGATACTCGTATACCGCTAAGGATTTTAGCGTGTATCGTTAAATTATCTTTGCTAGAGAACATTCTGTTACACTGAACGCACTTGAACATATTTGATATGATTAATAAAACACAACGGTAAAAATAAAACCTAGCGATGAGAGTTAAAACCGGAGTACGACTGTGAAAATATTGAGTGGGCAGAGACTAACGTGTGACCAGTAGAAGACTAAAGGACACAATGATCGCATTTCGAATTTTGGATTACGGATTTCAATATCCGAAATTTGAGCTTAGTGTTGTGGAATTCTGTATTCTAATTAAAAAATCAATACAAAATATGTGTAGTTACCAAAAATTTATTATAAATCGTACATTAAATAATACTAATTCAATTTTTTAAAAACCGAAATCCGAATCTCAAGAATCTAAATTTTCGAACTTCGACGAGTCCGGATTTTTCCGATCACTACATTATATCATCAAAACAATGAATTTTCATCAAAATATTTTAAATAACAGTATGTTATAGATATATTCGAATATTTTAAATCTCTGTAGTTAGAATATAATGGTTGTATAATCATTCTGAATTGTTAAAAAAAAATGTATGCTACTACATTGTTTCTATATTATTACAAATATTACGATGCAGATCTCAAATCCTGTATCTACTAAGTATATGTCTTGTAATTGTGAACGTCGTGGGACGTTTCGTTATCTGGACAAGTCAGTGGGTAAGATTATAAAGTACACGCTATGTATTAAACTATTTTAAATGGTCTAATCAACATTTTTACATTTCGTTTTTACTTGTCCTTCAAAAATGATCATTGAAGTTATTTACATATTTTTTTTTCCTAAAGACAAAAAACTTTAATTTTAAATTAGTTCAAATTTATAATATGAATAATTACATTCGTATTACATAATAGATGGATCAAATTACCACAGGGAAAAAAATTACAGTTTAAGGTTAGCTCCTATTTTTTTTTAATTTTTGTATAAAATCTTAATATGTTAAAGTTACAATGTTATCTAAGTAAAATTAACTGTTGTTATCGTAAAATAATAAATATCAGATATAAGACTCAAATATTTTTTTATATTAATTCGTTCTTTTTAACGTAAACGGTTAAAAACAAATTATAAAAAAGTAATGATGAAATAATTACTCATTCTACTCTATTTTAAATTTCACGAAAACATCACATCCCTTTCTTAATCACCACTGCGTGTAATAATAATTCACTTAATATTTGACACTAATACCCTTATAGAATAACGCGTTCCTGTTTAGCAGGGATGGGAAACTCAAAGAAACTAGTGGGCCAATTTATAGAACTTTAAAATTTGGTGGATCAGAGTAAAGAAAGCAAAAAATTAAATTATTAAAATTGACAAGTAGCTTTTATTTTATATAATTTAATTTTACGATTAAACCAACTCAATAATACTTACCCAATACTTACAGCTATGTTAGCTATGCCAATATAGATAAATGTAATATAATAATGTAATTTATATATATATATAATACATTATAATATGCATATTATATATATTTATATATTTAGACATTTAATAAATTGGCTGCAGTTTAATACTTGAGAAAAATATATTTTAATTTTACGATCAACATGATTGAAATGTTATGAAGTAATTTGAAAATATAACACGGGCCAGATAAAAAATGTACGCGTGCCGCCAGTTGCCCATCCTTGCTATATAGGATTAACCTTGGAAAATAATTAATATGTAATATATATTATGTTTTTTTTTTTCAATCTTTAGATTGGTTAAATGACTTTGATGGCTCTCCACTTATCCCTATCCATTACAGCTACTTTTAGTTCCTTATAGTTGGTTTCCCCTATATCGTCTATGATCTGTTTCATAAATGGTGTTCTTGGTCTACCCTTTCCAGCTTTTCCTTCTATTTTTCCTTCTGTTATTATCCATTCATTATTTCTCATAATATAGCCGATCCATTTTTTCCTCTTTTCTTTGATTGTCGTCCATATTGCTTTTTGTTCGTTCATTTTTAGGTATACTTCCTCATTTTTAACTTTCTCTGTCCAAGAAATTTTCAGTGCTCTTCTCCAACACCATGTTTCAAATGCTTCAATCTTTTTTATTTCCGCTTTTAATATCGTCCATGTTTCTGCCCCATAGAGGGCTATAGTCCATATAAAACTCTTTATAAGATTTTTCCTGGTGTTTAAGCTAACAGTGTTTGCCGTTAATAGGTGTTTCTTTTGGTAAAATGCCTGTTTTGCTTGTGCTATTCTGCTCTTTATGTCCATTTCGCTTCTTCCATCATGTGTTATTTTACTTCCTAGATATGTAAAACATTGAACAGTTTCCAGCTTCTCATTTTCAATCGTTATGTTCGAAAGCAATTTCTGCTTGCTGCATATTAATATTTTTGTTTTGCTCTTATTTATTTTCATTTTGTATTCTTTACAGCTATCATTCATTTTTGTTAACATGTTGCCTAAAGCTTCTTCACTTTCCGCAATCAATGCTATGTCGTCTGCAAAGCGCAACATTTGTACTAGCATACCATTAATTTTAATTCCTCCATTTTTTTCTTCTCTTAATTGCTTTAGAGTGTTTTCAATGTACAGATTAAATAGTGTTGGTGATAAGTTACACCCTTGTCTAACTCCTTTTTCAATATTTGCTTCTTCCCATGCTTTGCTTCTTTTATCTGTTATCACAGCCTTTTCATTTAAGTGTAACTTATGAATAATTCTTCTGTCTTTAATATCGATATTTATGGTTTTCATAATATTGAATAATATCTCCCAATTGACGTTGTCAAAAGCTTTTTCTAAGTCAATGAACGCTACATAGGCTTGTTTACTCTATACATCTTTTCCATGATCATTCTTAAGCACAATATAGCCTCCCTGGTTCCTCTATTCCTCCTGAAACCAAATTGGTCTTCCTCTAGATTGACACTTATTTTTGCTTCTATTCTTTTGTGAATTATTTTTGTTAATATTTTCGATGCATGTGTTATTAGACTTATGGTTCTATGGTCTTCGCATTTTTTTGACTTCTTTTTTTTCGGTAATGGTATCATTAGGCACTTCTCGAAATCTTTGGGAACTAGCCCTTTTTCATATGCATTATATATTATTTTATATAATATCTCCTTTCCTTGACCTTCCATTGCTTTTAACATTTCTCCACTTATGTTGTCTATGCCTGTAGTTTTGTTGTGTTTCAACTCATTTAGTGCTTACCATCTATTCCTCTAAGTATAGTGGCTTTATCTTTGTATTCTCTAAAAAATCGTTTAATGTTCTTGTACGCTTTAT
>NW_020273561.1:17879-109288 GCF_003268045.1 Sipha flava | reverse complement strand
AATAAATACATATACTTTGGTAATGCAGTTACATCATATTTCAAGAAAAGTTGTTTATAAATAAATAATGTTGACGTAACAATAAACAGTATTTATTGGGTTTATTCAATTTATACTAATACCTCTTAAAATAATAATAAATTACTATAGGCTAATCCGACTTTAAACCAAAAAGTGACAATTTTTTAGGCAAATGTGCTTAATAACTATACTATACTTATAAATATTTATTATTCTATGAAACTACATTATTTTGAGAACGGATTAATTATGGAAGTTATATGCTAGGATAAATGTATTTTTTATTGTAATCGTGGCAACAGTTAATAATACCAAATTTTCTATATTTTATTTTACCTTTTCGAACTAGCCGTCTACCCAACAAATTACTGTTCGTTAAAAAAAAAAATTACCTTTATTAAATTTAATAATTTCATAATAAACATATGGATAATGTATGATGTACATTCTATACTAAATAATGATACTAATAACGATGTTACTTTTTACGCAATTTTTTATTGTGGACACAAAATCGTCAGTTTTTCATGTTCTGTTTTAGATGTATTTTCATGCATACCATATACATACCTAAGCATGATTATCAAAAAAAAAGTTGTTTTATTTAATATTCAAGATGGTAATTAATAAGTTTTCCATTGTAATAGAAAATATTTATTGGTAACTTAATAAATATATTGTGCTGCTTTTGCTATAAAATTATAGATGAAAAAATTTTGACAATATGTGTATTCATTCACTACAGTTCACCTGACATTACTTTTAGAATTGCATACGATCATTATTCACAGGTTATACTTATGAAAAAATTACAATATTTAAAAACTAATATCATGGCAATGGTGATTATCAGGACTCGTAAGTTCATGCATTTGCATATCAATCTTGCAAAGTTATATTTAATGCGAGATGACATAAAAATCCATTTCAAGGTACCACGGTTAAATATGTGAAATCTTATTTTGCATGTTTTTGTATATTTGGCATATTTATACATATCTCTATTTTATCGGGCATATTATTCAACATTCTATTAGAATTTATCAAAAATCTAAATGGAAAATACGGCTGATCAGGCTGTTCTACCGAGTGAGCTTAACCTATTTTCTACCTGGGTAGATCGTCTTGGTCTCGTACTTAATCTTGACAAATGTCACTCAATTATCTTCACTAAATCACGTTTGCCCACCAATAGAACATATTCCATCAATGGTCTATCGCTTAAACAAGTATCTCAAATTGAAGACCAAAACGACCAAAACTAGTCAAAACGACTAGGATACATTTAGATTTGTAACTCAAAGCATTCTGTGTAGTGGAAGATTGTAGTCATATACCGTAGAGTGGTGCGGGACATATAACTGCACTAGGTTTTGTATTCCACATGTAAGAACTTTTAATGGAATTTTAGCAAGTAAATTGGGAACGTCAAAGGTACCATTTAGAAGGGAAGTTAAGAAGTGTTTATCTATATTGACACGCCGTGAAGAGAGAGATGGAATGTTAAACATATTACGTAGTCGGACATAGTCATGGGGAGACACGTCAGTTTTACTCACGAACGCTAAGTAAAGTAGCGATTTTTCACCTGCTCTAGCTTATGCTGGTGTTTTGCAAGGTATGAGGGCCATACCACGACACATACTAAAGAATTGATCGTACTAATGTAGAGAGAACGAAGACAGTTCACTGATGTGAAGTGTTTAGTGTTACATTTAATAAGTTTAAGAACTAATTTAAGAGCTCATGCAACTGTGGTGTCAATATGTTGATTGAATAATAGAGAAGACGTATAAAACTTTCGATTTACTGGGCGATTTATTTATTACATGCATCGCGTTACTCTAATAATAACTAAAAGTCTATTAATTATCGAGTATTTATGTAGGTAACTAATTTTGAAGAAAACAAAATATTAATTAAATAGTATATATATCCTAGGTGTACTAATATTTAATTAATATTATTAGAGCGCGGATTTGTATGCACTTAAAAGTATCGAAATATGCCATATAATAAGTAAAAATCATGAAAATATGCAAAAAATATGCAGTCAAAATCATGAAAATACGTAAAAAATATGCAGTCAAAGTTATGAAAATATGCAAAAAATATGCAAGGATTTTTTATTTTTTTAAAATTTATAATTCAACTTATAAAAATTAATTACTTAAATACTTGATACAAAAAAATTTAGGGAATTTTCTGAACTTAATTTATTTTTAAAATTTTATATATTATTAAAATAAATAATCATATGCATTTCAAGTTTATCTTCTGTGAAGCTGTCTTATTTATCGGTTAACATATTTTTAAAGACTGAAAACGAACCCTTGATGTCAACCGAAGTTATTGGGGCATATTTGAAGCAAGTGGTATGTCGATAATCGATTGACACAGCAAGAGCGATTAAGTTTACGTCGTAATCGATTATTTATTTTATAACTAAATATTTATATAAAGTATTATTTAGTGACTATAAAATTTATTTTTAATTTTTCTACTTGACAAAATATTATTTTATACATTTTTTTTTTAAATTTTTATTTCAATATGCAATAAATTTTGAATTTTCCCAAAATATGTAAAAATATGCAATAACATCTAAATATGCAGAAATATGCAAAAAAAATTTCACCATTAGCTTCAAATTATGATGATTCGTGGAGATAACTGACAAAAATCCAAAAATATTGAAAGGAAAAAAATATGAATTATGATGATTCGTGGAGATAACTGACAAAAATCCAAAAATATTGAAAGGAAAAAAATATGCGATTGCATAGAAATTCACGCTCTAATTATTATTATACACTTAATAATAGTAATAATAATAATAATAAGCTTTGATAAAGCATAGGTAATTCATAGTTTTCCGACACTCTTTTGTCCAAAATATTTCAAGATAAAAATAATAGCAATTTATGTTTTATGTAAGTTTAGTTTACTGATTTAATTACTAACAAAAATCATTATTAATTATTTATTAATATTAATGGACTAAATCAGATACAGTTAAATTTCTAAATGTGAAATTGTTGTGAAAATTCAACGATTTTCTATTAGATATTTTATTGTATCGCTTTGCTGAATGTAATAAAAATAAAATGAATGTAAATCATATACTAAATATTTTTATTAAGTTTTAGTCTTTAATCTTTATAATCTTAAAAGTATCAATTTTATTGTAAAACAGTATAACTGTATAAATTTATGAATTCAACTTCAAACAACTTGCTAGTTTTTTATATTCAAAACAATTTTATACCTATGCTGTAGCCAATTTGACTGAAATGCTGATAAAATAATTGATCTAAAAGAAAAACAACAAATTGTTTTATAAGATACTTAAAGAAAAATATTGATATAAAATTATGCTACTGAAATGCTAAAAAAAAACTTAAATGATATACTTGACTACGTGTAATGTAAAAACTAGATACTGTAATTAGAGCAATAAAGTACATGTACTCGCCACAACGTGATGACAGGACACTCCTCCTAGAATATTTTAGAATATTATAGCAATAACAATGCATTAACATATAAGACTTTTTTTTTATTTTGTGTAACACGCACACATAATAAAAATTATACATCATGATTACATAATTTGAAGTTTGACGTAGAGTACGTATTAGTGTTATTTAAGTTAGATTGTTTTGATAAAATCGGTTACATAATACTGTGCAAAAAAAAATAAATAAAAAAAATACGAGTATCTTATAGTTAACACAGTTTTGATGACTATAACAAAGAATACGTAGTTTAACTTCTGTGCATTTATTTCGCTTTATTACATTCAATATGGATCTTGTTCCTCTTACTTGAGTTAGTACAACTTTATTTGTTATTCTTTCTGCCCAATTATTTTTTCCATTTTGTCTCCAACACCACATTTCGAAAGCTTTAAAAGATCTTTTTTCCATTTCATTCATAACCTAAGTATCGCAGACATAAAGAGCGACATTCTATATAAAAGTTTTTAGAAATAACTTCTTTATTCCTCTATTAATTTTTCTTGATGACAAAAATCTCTTTTTCGATATCTATAAAGGCTAAGTAAGTTATTTTCTTTCGAGATATTTGCTTTTCTATTAAGATTCTAAATCTTAATATTGTTTCTTTAGTTCTAGTTCTAGTATTTTTTATATTCATCGAATAACTATTAACAATTTGGTAGCAATATAACAAATAAAATATATTACACAAAATATATTTACACAAAAAGACATCCTTTAATAATATGAGTTAATGATAGTTCTTAACCTATGGTCCATAAACAGTGTTTTGCATATCCTTTAGGAAGCATCCGGTTCTTATGTAAATTGCTTGTTTCAATTAGTTTTCATCAAATATCAACCTTGAAACTACGGTAAGCCTATTCATAATCTACTGCGTAATAATAAAATTATAAATGCATTCTTCAAAATTGCATTAAAGTTTGCATAATAAAAAAAGAAACAAAACATTAATCATGAATAATTATTATAAGAATCACAAGATCTAATAGAAAAATATAAGAACATGCAAAAATTAATTTGAAAACAGTAAAAATGTAAATGAATAATTTTTTAAAATTATTTTCACAGTTGAATAATGTTGAATACCAAAGTGCGTCTTAAAAATAATAGCATGCAGTTAAGTAAATCGACAATTTTAAATATTAAGTATTTATTTGAATCATAAATTGTTCTCTTATCGGATAATAAAAAAATGTAATAGATTTAATAACGGTTTGAAAAAACATGCTACGGTAAAATATCTTTTTGTGAATTACTCTCAAAAAAAATGAAATCAATGCAAAAAAAAATAAAAATAAAATTTCTGTCAAAAGTTTACATTTTACCTTCGCAAATTTTAATTCCCCATCAATTTTTTGTTCAAAAATTTTTCATCATACTTCTAAGTTTTAAATAGATTTTTTAATTGTCCGATAAGAGAATAATTTATAATAGAAGGATAAACCAAAAAATGTACAACACGTAAAATAACTAAGAAAAGATTCATTCAAAGTTTATCTTGAAGAAAACAATTGCTTTAAAATGAATATGAATTCGAATGTAGTTGATATCAGTTACCAAACATATTTGTAAACGACAATAGACATTCTGAGTTGATATTCCATAAATCAGAAGCACAATATTCAAATGATTACATTCAGAGGAACTTTAAACTTTCTGATTATTGATAACCTCCACAGTACTCTCCATACTAACAGTAAAGACAGTATACTTGTGATGCAATACTAATTGTTCTTCATCAACGAAAATATAAGAAAAATAAACAAAAAATATTATAACTACTAAAAAATTAAAGATCTCACGAATGAAGCCCATAAACGGATTATAAAAATATGACAAAATCACTGAGATTCAATTCCCTCCAGCAACAAACTCAGAAACACAAAAAAAACTGTATCCAAATGGGCATATCCAGAGAACGCATCAAGGAGAGAACAGATAATCATAAACAGATCCAGAATAGGCCATTCCCATATTACTCACTCATATCTGATAACTAATCAACCCCCCCCCCCCTCGTGTGACACATGTAATATTTCCCTTACAATGGCACATATTGTTATGGACTGCCCCAAATCCTCAACCTCACGTTTGCTTCTCTATAATCCATGATCACTCGAAGAAGCCCTCATTCAACATAACTCCGGCAACATTTTTAAATTTTTCAAAAAAATAGATTTAGATAAAAAACTTTAAATATTATAATGTTTCACATTGTATTCCTATAATAATAAAATAATGTCATATTTTATATTGTAAAACTAACATTTTATAATTATAGGCTAATAATCTTTGTAATTGAAGCCTTTATATTAATAATAATAAAAAAAAAATAAAACATAAAACTTATTAAATGTTTAATAAGTAATAAAATAGTTAAAAAATAATTAATGTTTAATTCTCACAAATTAATATATAAATAAATAAACAAATAGGTTATAAACGAAAATAAATAAATAAATGTTAGCCCTAAAGTATTATTATATTTGTAAAGTACGACCATTTTCGAATCAAAAATGTATCATAAGGTATATAGTAAGTGAATAAAATCGCAATTGAATATGAAAAAATAAAGAAAAGAATGCATCAAGGAAAATTGATCATTTTACTTAGAGATGGCTATTATTATTTATTGATATCTAAAAGGAATTGATATAATACTTTATTTTTAAAATCAATTGTATAATTATAAAAAATCATTAGTATTTCTTAACAATTATGTCTAATAAGAATTAATTTTAAATAATCTTCCTATTAAAATAAATTATATCTATGCGAAACGACCAGTTTTTCTAAGCGTATTCCTTTCTATATTTTTTCATATTCAGCATAATTTTATTGACTTTGTATACATCTGATGATGAATTTTTAATTCGAAACCGGTCGTAATTTACAAATTATATGATACTCCAGGCTAAGCATCTATTTATTTATTATTTCTATACATAAACTACATGTTTCTTTATTTAGTTTAATAAGTGTCAGCTAAGATAACAAGTCAATAAAAGTATTATAAGTCAAAAATTAGATTGTTCAAATTAACTACAATAATAAGTTATATATATAAGTCAATAGTAGAATATAAATTGTATGCGTAAAGATAAAATGGATTCATTAAATCAAGAAAACACTAATTTACGGAATTTTTGACGAAAAATTCACTAATGAGTTGGTGCAATGAATTATAAATATTATTAAAAGCATAGGCATATAAAGTAAATAAACCGTAGAACATAAAACAATAAGAAATTGAACAATACAAGCCTGACGAACAAATTATTATTTCTAAGTTAATAAATTATATGTATGTTTTTGTTGAGAAAAAAAAGAAAGAATTTCTCTATATTAAGATTTGTTTTACTTTTATTCTTTGTGTAATAAGTTTTAATTGATGCACGTCTATCGATGTGCTTATTTTATTATCGAAGTTAATTAAACAATTTCGATGTCATGTAAACTTTTGCAAGAGCTTGAAATGACTAAAAAAAATTAAAAAAACAATTTTTTTAACAACCTCGAAAAGCGTATTTTTTAAATAAAATATACTACTGGGCCATAAGAGGTGACCAAAAATTAAATTGTGATATGCCAGTCGTCCCTAGTAATTTATGAAAACTTTTATTGTTATTTAAAGCAAATACCGGCAACCCACGCAACTTTTTTCTGCGGCTCTCCAAATATATATCATGATGATTAGATTTTAATTTTATGTTTTAATAAAATAAAATCATGACTATTTTTACGATGGCGATATTTAGAACGATATATTTCCGATTATAAGCTATGAGCTTCTCACATTGTCAATACTTAAACTCATCAAATATTTAAAATTCAAAAAAAATAAATGTTGTTCACGATTCAACGACGTAATACATAAAACTGTAATCACGTATTACAGTTTTAAGAATATTAACAACCTATATGAAACGGTATGTACACGAATTAGAGGAAAAAATTCAACCTAAAAAATCATACTAGAAACTAAATATTTATAAAATTGTTTACACTAAAGAATCAATAATTTTTTTTAAATTTTTAAATTTCCCCTGTTAATATATTTTATTAAAAATTAGTTCGCAATATGAAACTCATAATATGATTGTTACTATCTATAAATATATTAATATTATATGTTAAAATTGTATTTTTATTAATGTTTATTTTAAATATTAAAATATGGTGCGCGTAAGTAAAAAGGTTGTCGATCCCTAATTTAAAAGTATGATTTTATTTCGACAGTCGACTGCTTGCAGTTTACAAACAAATATGTTTCAGTATTTTCCATCGAACAATAAATATTCAGTTTAAATCGGCGTTTTCTGGATTATTTACGAATTAAAACATTAAATGTCTAAGACCCATAAGAAATAAATTATAAATTTCAAAAAGTTTTTGGATAACTAAATTCTGGCAAGTTACAATTTCAAGCATTTTTTATTACCGTTTGGGTTTAATCAAAAATTAATATATATAAAGCATTTTTTAATAATTTAAAACATATTTTAATGATTTTCCATTGTTCTCGTTGAATAATTAAATATATCTTTAAAATAATTTACTTTCACTCGCAAAATCTAATATATTTTAAAATAAAATAATGTTAAAACGTAATATTAACGATCGACTGAAAAATGGTCAAATTATTCCACAGAATATGAACAAATTGCCATCATTAAATCAATTATTTTTCACTATTCAGTAATATTTCTATTACATATCAAAAAAATCTATTTAAATCTTTACATGATAATTGTCGGTTAGCATTGTAAAATAAATTAAAACGAATACATTTTATAAATTATAATTATGTAAATTTTCATCCAGGGCATTTTCTAAATAGATAAACAAATCACAATACAGTAATTAAAAATTAAATAATTTTGCGTTAAACAATATTTGAGCAGAATGATATCTCATTCGTAACATGCCATTCCGAATAAAAATAAAATAAAATAATTAACTTCTATATTATTATAATTTATTACTAAAATCGATTACAATAAGTACTATTTAAATTTGAAACTAAACGTGTTCTGGTATTTTAGGTCGTTTTATATGTTTTTTGATGTTTCTCAGACATAATTTCAATCATGTCTCTAACATATTGTATATTCCATAAAAACTTTAGAAATTTTGAAGAAATAGAAATAAAGTATTCGTCGCCATTTAAAATTTCTAAATTTAGCTCAATGCCAGTAATATTTTTGTTAATTATAACTAAAACGACTTTATAGAAGGTTTTTATTTTATGCTTAGTGATTATTTATGAATATTTTTCAAAATATTGTGCAATTTTTAGTCCTTGACTTTGACCCACAATAGTCAACAATAGCATGGCACTAACGATTAATTTTATTGTGATGATCGTCTTCCCGTAAACACAAATTATGATGAATTTAGTCTACCTACCAATTAGATGGACTTAAGTATGTTAAAAATGTAATATGCACACATATTGCGATAATAATAACATATAAGTGCTGTTTAAAATAAAACTGTATTACATCCTCAAATTATTATTATATTTTACTTTTTTAAATTTTTTTTTCATGACTTCTTTATTATTATTTTTCTCTATGCTAATATTATTCATTTAGTACCTATATGATTAGAATATTAACTAAGTAGAGGCCATAATAAATGTATTTATTTTAGTTTTTATAAGGATTATTATTACGCGCCGATAACGATTAAAATTATCCGAAATATTCCGAATTAATATTCATAATATGAACATTAATCACGTATGTAAAGAGTTACACAAACTTACACTATTTTTTTCCACTTAACGAGTTAGTAAATCTTTGCTCTCATAACTCGACTATATAGAAGTTATAGTAATATGTAGCAGTTATTATAGCTTGTTCTTTGAGTCTTACACGATGTAGAATCAGTGGCGTCATTTGAGGGGAAGACAAGGTGGGCATTGTCCCCTGTCTGATTAAAAAGTATCCCAAAGAACCGGTCGTTTTCGTTTAGCCATAAGCAGTTATTTGTGAAGTAGCTTATTGTAAAGCTTGTCAAGCTTATTTTTATAATTTTGAAAATACAGCGTCTAGATAATTATTTATTGCCACAATATTTGGTAATTACCAATTGTTATATACTATAAATAGACACATGAGAATTTTACAAGAATATTAGATTTTTTAATGAACTTAACCATCGTTTCAGCAATTCTAGCAATGAAATCATTTTTACTAGTAATATTTTCTTATTTTCCAGTCCTGATTATTTTAATTTCAAAAATCCCTATTTATTGTCTTTCCTTAATCATTATAATCATTTTAAAATTGATAATTGAATACTTCTAACTGAATTCTTATCTGCAAAAAACTAAAATTAATTATCTTAATTAACTTAAATTATTCTAATAAAGAACGAAACGATAGAATTCATGACCTTTTTTCTATTTCTAAAATTTTAAATGAACCTTCTAAAGCTTTTACTGAAATTCTTAAAATGATAAATATTCTCTTAACTTTGCATGTGACAACTACTTTCAATGAATTTTTTTTTCTTCCCTTAAATTAATTAAAACCTATCTACGCTTGACAACGGGAAATGATCGGCTGAATAATTTATTGGTTATAGCTGTTGAAAGCGATATAACTGCAAAAACTAAATTAGTTTATATGATGCAGTAGATGTATTTTCAAAAATGAAAAATAGAAGATATCCACTTAAAGCTTAGATTAATTTAGAATTAAATTAGATGAAGTTAGATTAAGTTAACCTTGTTTAGGTAATGTTTATAAAATACAAAATTATATTTTGCAAAAATTTAAGTTGTATAATAATATAATAAATAAAATATGTACCTTGAGTATAAGTTAAAACGTGCGAGCGAAACTCTATATTTCCCCCGGTAGTATGGACTTGTCAAAAATGTTGATCCCCCTCCTATCAAAAACTGAAATGACGCCACTGTGTGGAATACAAATGCACTGATATATATTTTTCAAAACATCGTTTATGATTTGTAAATTATAATACTGCTATAGTAAATTGTAGGTATATGGTATATCATATAGTATATGTGTTTGATACAAAACCAACAATCGGTCGACTGAACGAATTAAGAAGTGAACACCTAAAGATTCAACAGCGAGAAGAATATATAATAATATGCAAATCACCGCGAGCACCTACCTATTTAGTTCAACTACAATGGACCTACACATATAATTATCTTGTTGGAAGGTGAACACGACCTAGGTAGAATAACTGAGAATAAAAATAATTTCCAATAGCATCATATCCAGTTAGCTCGAGAATAATAACATATTATCGATATGCGTTGCTCGTTCTTCCCGATTACTAGTACACTAGTGTTGAGTCATCTGCGCGGCTCTCACCCTGAAAGGTGATTTTCAAATCGTAAACAGTAATATCGTCATCACATATTGCACGCGGTGAAAACCTTCACCCACAGAATATAATTGATATCGTAAATTGTTGATTCGAAAATCGTCATGTTTTTCGCGGGTAATTCCGTACGTTTTAATTTTCGCAGCGCCGTTAAAATTATTGTTGTGTATCGGTACCTATCCATGTACAATACATATATGTGTATGTATATTTTATACCAGCCGAAGCTTACATCTCGAAAGGGTTACGATTCAATTGCGCACAATTTACAAACAGTGAAAACGTTATTTTCAGAGAAATTTAACCACGTAATAAGGCTTACATGACCGCATTTTCGAATTGATCATCACTGGCGGTGGAAAATTATCATACTCGAACATTTTCCTCCGCCCTATACAAAGACTTTATTATCTCAATCACATTTCGGTGTCACGGGCTAACGGGTTCAGAGCTGTTCAGGCATTATCTCCCATAACAATGCATTATTTAAAGTTCTGTCGATTAAAAAAAAAAAAAAAAAAAAATTCTTATCGCAATTACAATGATTTATGTACAACCGAGTCGTTAACGCATAATGGATCAACAACGTTTTAAAAACAATGCGATGATTGACAAGCGTCAATGACAAGCGTGCGTTTGAAGAGCACGGCGATCGTGGCATAACACGTTACCGGCGGACGAAAACCGATGACGGTGGCAAACGAACGTCGTGCTTTTCGGAGCGCACTGTACAACCCTGTACACCAGGCGCGGATCCAGAATAGATTTACGGGGGGGGGGGCATCAAATAATATCAATTAATTATCAGGGTTTATTATGTTACATTATTTTGACACTAGCATAATAATGATTGAAATTAAATTTAATGATAATGTTTTATTATATTTAATATTGTAATAATAGAAATAGTCAATGTAGTATGTGTGATTACGACGATAAGATAACGTGAACGATCTACGCCGTCGTTAGCCAACGCCAATGCGATTATAAAAAAATAGAAATTACAGAACTATAAATAGAATCGACCGAAACCAATATGAATTTTACAAATCATTATAATCTAATAAAGAAAATATGTTATAAGAATAATTTTAAATATTGTTTTAATATATTATATAGTATGTATACATATAATTTTTTCCCCGACCTTTTTTTTTAAAAAATTTGGGGGGGGCCATTGCTCCCATAGCCCCCCCCTCCTTGTATCCGCACCTGCTGTACATCCACAGAACCGCGCCTAACGTGGTGGTGTTCGTCGTTCGCAGTTTCATTCGGCGAAACGAGCCGCCGGAAATTCGAGAGGAAAAAAAAAACCCATAACACGCGCGCGAACCCATCCACACCTCTCGGAAGCAGACCGGAGCGTAATGATACGGTCCGACGGCAATGCGGGCCCGTCCGTGAGCCGAACACAACGGAGAAGGCGTTCCAATGCCGTTTTGCGGTCCCTCCGCGAACAACCCCCTGGTGGGTAGAGAGTGCGACGCGGATGACGTCACGCTCGTGTCACGTGCTCAGGGTTCGCGTGCTGGTTTCTCGGAACGCGAGTCCTGACAAAAAACGGTCACGTCGACCTCGAGGCTGCATACGAATTGCGTCCTCCAAATACAGATTGCGATTTGTGACATACTACTCGTTATTGCGTCCCGATTATCTGATATATCGGAATATGGTACCTACCTTTGATAATCTCGATCAATAATCGATACGACTACACGAGTACTTATGAAATAAATGTAATCGGTTAGTATGTCTTTTGATTCCGTCTCGTTGACAATTGTGCGCTGTTCTATTTCAGTTTAAAAATATGAGTTTAAGTTTGTGAATGACTTTATGATAATTAATTAGTTTTATTATTAATAGTTTTTAAATTTTTCTTATGAACGATTTATTTTAACAATGTATTCAGGTTCAATTACGCGGACAACAAATAACTGTGAAATTTTTTTTTACTCATTCTTTTATTTTTTATATTTAACGACGAGAACAATATTTTTGATGTACATAATAACAAAACGATAAAAAAACAATATTTCTTAACCTACCTTTAGCAATATAATATTTTATGTTGCTATCGACAGTCCTAAGTCTTTATTGAATGGGAAGGGAAATAATGTATTTGCATCGGACGCAATTATTATAGTTGCTAAATATTATCGGGACGCAATTAGCGTAGTTGTTAATTATTAACGGGACGCAATTCGTACGAGAAAAGGATCTTGGGACGCAATAATTGCGAATTAAAACGAAATATTCGTTTGCTGTGGTCGCCACGGACTACGTGCGTGTATTCTGCGAATTATCTGCAGCCGATCGCGTCGTCACTGCGGCGAGATCGTCGGTTCGCGTACTCAGAAGCCCGGGACGGGTGTTCGAGTATCGCGTTCTTTCGTTGGCCCGCACAGTGGGCCAGAATATAAAATTTAGAGACAAAATTAAATTTAAAATTATTAAAAAGTTATTTTTAATGCTATTTAAATACCATTTCACTTAATGTATACAAAACTAAGTTGACATTAAACAATTTTTTATTTTTATTTTTATTTGAATTTTCACTATTGCTACCAGTTTCAGTGTTACTGTTATATCGTGAACTTGTTCATTATTTTAAGTGTCATCATTGTTTTGAGTTTCATAATCTTCAAAATTGCGTCCTAAAAGTAATTTTACATCTGGTAAATGGGTTTTGGTTTATAATTATGAGATTTTCTTAAGTAAGATATTAACGGATCTGAAAAGTTTTGCCAAAAGAAGGTACAAAAAATAAGTCGAGAAGTATAGGGCTTTTATTAAAGACTTAAAATATAATTGTATTATTGGTAAAATTGTAATAGTATGTTAAGTTTCATATATATATATATATATATATATATATATATATATATATATATATACACTATTCTAGTAAAATATTTACATAAAGTGACTGCTTTTTTTTGTATATATAATAAAATTTTACCTAAACTAATTATCATATCAAAAGAATTCATGATGATTATAACAAATTAATACAAGAACAAATAATATTTCGGTAAACGTAATATTTTATTATAAAATGTTGAATGTTCATACAACGACTTAATGTAATAATTATATAGAATAAACGAGATATTTAAGTTACTTTGGATAAAATTCTATCAACTTATTTTTATAAGGATATCTTATCTAACTAATTACATTAGATAAACATTTATCTAAGTAGTTTTGTTTTTTGATGGTATTACATCGTGTTGTTGAACATAGTAACTATCCATTTAATTTCGTGCTTTTAGTGCTGAGATCAATCGGTAATATTTTAATAACGAAAATACAGTGCCACAACTACACTAACTTGGGCCCATGTGTATATAAAATGAACGCCTCCCCCTCGTGTCCGGACACTGTAAAGAAACCGTACCTTTAATCAATTGTTGTGACCAAACTATTTTGAATTTCGATTATATAGGCCGCAAAAAAAAAAAAAACGTTGAATTACGATAATATGTAAAAAAAAAAAATCAATCAATTATTGGTCAATCTCCATTATTGTTACAAAATATTTATTTTGTTTTCATTTGTTTATTTTCTTGCTTTCTACATATTTTTCAAATATTATTATTGGGCCCTATTATAGGCTGGAACCATTGGTCCGTGTGTTTGACACACCTGGTTATGGCGGCACTGCGGATATCTATTAAACATAATTGTAGATTTAAACAGAATAAAAAACAAGTTAAATGCCCACTTTTGAAAAATATTACGGTAACCAACTTGTACATGGTAGACCACCTATTTTACTCGTATTTCCATACCAAGTCGTAGCCTTGGATTTATTAGTGCGCAAGTTTTGAGGACAATGAGATCTATGAATTGTCAATCTACACGACGCGACCCGTATTCGCCCGGGGCAACGTTAGTAAAACGGGTCTATTACTGCAGCTATAGAAACAATGTGAACTTATAATAGGCGTGTTAACTTCTATATCACCACGAATTAAAAAATAATATTAAGAATGAGTGTACAACGAAAAAACGGAATACTGCGACCGATAAAGCAATGGAACCATTGAACATTTTAGAAAAATTTCCTTAAAGCCGTAATTCGTTTGTGGTTAGTTATCCTTGAATCACATTTAACATACTTTAATAATATAATAATAACATAATATGTTGGTGCAAAATTTTTAGTCCATTAGATATCCACAACGACGGGAAATAATAAACATTTCGTAAATGTTTGCAAAAAAAAAAAAAAAAAATTAAAGAATTGATTTCTTAAAAATAGAGTGTAACGTACGAGTATATATATAACGAACTTCTAATATTACGAATTACATTTATTTAATATTTAGTTGAGCTAAAGTAAATATAAGATTTTTTTAGTCGATATTTATAATATGCAGTCAATGCTCATCAATAATTTAATAGATATATACATAAAGTGAATAATATTTAGTATCACACAGTAAATAAGAAATATTTATTCATATATTATCTGCAATATTTATATTTAGATAGTATCGCGATTGAAGTGTTTTGATATAAAAAAGTTTATAAAAACGATTTTACACGGAGGATAAGATTTATACTGTAGTATAATCTAAAATATAATTACTGCAGATTACACATATAAATAATATTCCATATTTAGTAGGTGATAGTAGACACATTTTCAACATAGTAATACTTAATAACTTCGAAATTAAAATTAAATATTGCAATAATTACTATTATATAATAAATATAAAAAAAAAATTAAACTCATTTAAGTGGTTTAATGTAGAAATAACATAATATAATTACTTGAATTTTTTTTTTAAATGTAGTACACTACACTGCAATAATTACAGCATGATTATATTACGTAACATTGTTTGTTTGCTGATTTTTTTATTCTTTTGGATCAAAATTTAAGTATGTAGCTAAGTATTATCCGAATGTTATTTTTGAAATATCATCAATGTGAACAAATAAGATGACGAATTTACTATTGCGAAGAATTTATAGTATTTTTTGTATCATACGTGATTGACCACAGTACTTAATTATGGTACTTACAATTTATTAAAATAACTAATTTGCATAAAAAAATTAAAACATTTTAATCCGTTTTTTTAAATATATAATCTTATTGGAAAACAATAAACGTTGCTCTTCTTATCGGGTATAATAATACAAACGTTTAAGGTAGGTACACATAATTGTATTATCATTTAACCTACATATTGTATTTGAAAATGCTGTTTGTGAGGTCAAGAACTGAGATTCACAAATAGACGCATGTGAGATTTTTTACATTATCATTTAAACGAATATAGATAAAACATAATTTCATTGTTGTGTTAATTTCCATTGTGCTCACGTTATTATTATTAGTTTTGTTTTGCTCACGCCAGACGGTACTAACGAGATGAAAATAGTGTCCGTTGAATGGGCTAGAGGAAGGGAAAGAAAACGACCGCAGTATCCCAAAACGTCTACAGAGACGGAGAATAGGAAAAAAAAAAAAAAAACCATAAAAAAAAAAGGGTACAAAAAAAAAAAAAAAAAAAAAAAAAAAACCGTCCAGTCATCGGTCTCACGCACTGCAGTTGACCAACGGCCCCGAGAGAATTGTACGCGCGTTAATGTATACGTATAGCGTTCGTGCACACGTGTTCGTATTACTATTACTGTGTACGTCAACCGTTCCATTTACGCAAACGTTTGACAACACTTAGCCCGCGGTGACCCAGGTCAGTGTGCGGTCTCTCCTGCAGTGGTGACGGCGAGCAAATTAAAAACCGCGCTGTGCCCGCAATACACATATACCACGGGGGTCTCTGCCGGTTGTGTTCGACGCGATTGCGTCGCGCACGCGAAATTATAATATTAGGCGCGCGAGCGATGGTAATTATTATTATTATTATTATTATTAAGACCATTACTATTGTGCAAACCGTGGTCGGGCCAGACGCACCGCAGATGGATCGTCATCGCAAGGACTCTCACAGATATTATAATTCGCACACGTGCAGGCACGGGCGAGACGGATGTATTACGTTATATTGGCGCAGCAGCGTCTCGTTCGTCGCCCCACCCCCCCTCCCGCCACCTCCACCGCCAATTCTGCGGCGGTAGTGATGGGAAAAAATGAAAAAAAAAAAAAAAAAAATCAAAGAAAAGCACGTTCTGCCCCCGACGACCACCGCAGGCAGGCCGGCCGGCAGGCAGAAAGGAGTTTTTCGTTTAATTTAATTTTAATTTTTTCGTTTCATTCGCGTTCCCAAGGATACACTGTCTTGTAACGCGCCTGCGCCGACAAAAAGGATATTTTATTTTTGTTTTTTTATTTATTTCGTTCAGCAGCCGCACGTATTCTCGTAGTAAAACGCTCCGTTTCGATACTGGAAAGAGGTTATATGGTTATGCAGGCACTCGACTGCCACGGCGACAGTTGACACGAATATTCCGGTCAGAGTATTCTAATTAGATCACACGCGGACTTGTAGTGTACGCACCAAGGTCAACGGTGCGGTGCACGACAATGAGGAGGAATAGTACCGCCGAACACGATGGTTATGCAAACATTCAAGAAATACTTTCTCGCGGCGTGTGTTCATTTGTGTGTATGTTTGTGCGTGTGTGCTTGTGTGGTGCGTTTGTATTCGTATGTGCATGCTCGAGCTTGCACATTTATATTATTC
The DNA here is from genome assembly GCF_003268045.1 of Sipha flava. NCBI lineage: Eukaryota > Metazoa > Arthropoda > Insecta > Hemiptera > Aphididae > Sipha > Sipha flava. The sequence continues at coordinate 91,707 of NW_020273561.1, read as the reverse complement.
ATATAGTACCTGTCATAACATTGTATCATTACAATGTTACTCTGGTCCATTATGCTCATCGCCGCTGCTTGGCCGTCATCAATGGGCTCCATTAAAATTGTGCTTTCTTTCACACGCGCGGGGACTTTCTAAGTATCGCGCGATACACGCGCGCGCGCACGCACACACACACACACACACACACACACACACACGGTTTGAGTGTCATTATTGTTTGGTATGATGTAAACCAGCAGAACACGGCCATATCCGCCCGTTATGGTTCAATAACAAATAGAATGTCTAGAAAGCTTGTTGATCTCCAAATTGCAATGTGAACCAAAATAAATAATGATAACGCATAATGTTTGATTCTAATTTTAAAATGAAAACATCGGTTATTGCTATCATTATCTGAAGACATTTGTGGACGTCCTTACTTAAAAAATTCGGAGGGAATCCGGAACATTCAAGTCACATCGCAAAGTAATCATAGCATAGTGTACGTACGATCAAATTATGAATAGTTATTTGCAGGAGATATTTTCTTTTTCTCGGCTCTCTTCTTTCATTCAAATAATTTCAACACTGAAAACCGAATAGTAAACGTTCTTAAGTAATCTACGTTTCTAATCTACAATGTTTCTATGTAATGAAAAGAGAAATAGAACTTTACACTCGTAGAGATAAAATCCGTTTTATTCTTTATGAATATTTCATAAAAAAAATTTTAAAAAAAAAGTCCAAATATGTTATAACGATGTATTAATTAAGTTATGCTGTATTAAATACACACCTTTTTTCTTGTAAGCGTCGTCGAATTTTTTTAATTCAAACGTGGTACAAGACGTGATATCCGCGTGTCATATATTCTGATAATGTAACATATTTCGTACGAGTGCTTTTGAATTTATATTGATATAGTTTTATCAAATTTTGAAACCACTACATTGTGCTTTACATAGTTATTATCGTACATTATTATCATTAGATATTTTATTAATACATTAAATATGTAATTTATTAATTTTCATATAGATAATTTCCGTTGTTTATAAACCAAGATCACAAAGTTCAAATTTCATAGCACAAGAAATTTTATCTAATAATATAGTAAGACCGAAACAACGAAATTAAATTTATAATTACAATAAATATAATGATATATACTTAATTACTATAAATACATAATTTAGCAATTAACATTGATGGTGTAGTGCTGCATTGAAAACCGCAATTTCATTAATGTTTACAATTGAATATGAACACGGATCAAATAGAGTACATAAATTGACATTTGAAACTTAAAAAATATACTTAAAAAATTTGAATGATGTAATAATTCAACAAATTATGAGTAAGAGTTTTAACACTGATCTATTTTTTTTTCATTATTAGCATTAGAATAAAATGCAAATACAATTTTATATAGTACTATTTGAACAATGGTATTTAACAATAATTTTAAAAATGTGTACAAATTATAATATACAGTATATATATATAATTTATTAATATGTGGAACGAGGATACCAAAATTCAAAGTTTATTTTTTTTATGGTTACATTTGTATCATTAAAATTTACCCTGGACAACGTAAATAACATTAAAAATGATGTCGGTATTGCATTTTGTAATTTTTAAAAAATTTCACACTCCCCGTTGTCTTTCTGTGGCAAGACTGAAATTGTGAAAAGTTCATTAAATGACAAAAATCTTTATGCCAAAATAATGTTAAAATATTTTGATAATGAAATAAATTATTATTTACACAACTTTTAATTAGGTTAATTAAATATTGTTTCAACTAATATAAAATAGTCTTTAATATAATGCATCGAACTGATAAAAATTAAATCTAAATATACAGTTTAACTTTTTATAGATGACTGAACATTATGCATAGGGATCGTTATTTAATAGTTTCTACGCTTTTATAAATTGGTAATGCAGCTCATAATGAAATATTTATACATCACAAAGTTAAGTTTATGAATCTCAACATTTTTGACAAGTTGATTAAAATATTTTTTTTTTCAGAAATGTGTGTCTATAAAAAGTACATAAATTCAAATTTTCGAGATACATATAATTATTTTGTGTTTTTAAATTTGTATAAAAGTTAAACCGACTTCGACAAGATCGTAGCAAGTCAAATTATAGAAGATACCAATGGAGGATCCAGGATTTTCGTTTTTTTTTTTTTGGAAGGGGGGTTTGAAAAATGTTTTAGATATTGAGATATTTTTTATAACATTGTAGTTAGTGGTTGAATTAAGATAATAGTAAGTAATATAATACATTAATTTAAATACATTAATTTCCCTCATACTTTTTTTAAAAAAAAAATCTATTTTTTCATTCATAAAATTATTGATTTCTAATATATACTTTTCCTGATTTTAGGGGGTTATTATTAAACAACCCCCCTCCCCTCTGTGGATCCGTCACTAAAAGACATTTTGAAAATTGTTATATTATAACTACTACTATATAAACTACTTTGTCTCTGAAATCTTTAAATCATCGTGTTGACAAAGAAAACTGTATAGGTGTCTACTAAAAAAAAAAAAAAAAAAATGCAGAAACTTTTGTTCGTAAACATTTCCAGTCCTTATAAAACAGCATGTCTAGTTAGAAATACGCACTGTTTTATGTCGAAATAAGGATGTGATAAAATAAAATACTACTTATTTCTTTACCTACTTTTCAACGTGTAATAGTAGATTAGGGTCTACGTTGTTGAATAATATCAGTGTCGGTACTCGTGTGTTCCTCATGACAATGTAGTCGTGTCGCGTGTAGTTGGATATCATGTAATATTTTAGTTATTTTAGTTATTTTTTTAAAAATTCAAAAATTGATATCGAAACGATTGCCAATCATTTTAGTAATAAATATATACATACTATTGATATAATAAAATATATATATATATATAATAATTATATCAACTTTTGATCCTACAATCAACAAATTATAAAACTTAGCATATAAACTAAAAAATATTTTGTATTTCAATAATTCAGATATTAAACTACAGTTCAGACAGTAAAATGTTTTAATTTAAATTTTGCAATATTTTTCAATATTTTTCAATAAAAAAGATATGGTTGAACACTATTTCTTGCTTCGGGAATTATGTGCAATTTAGGTTGTTAATACTTTATTTTTTTTTTTTTTTTGTAGCCACTCAATGAAAATATGAAGTTATAAGTTAAAAGTTTATAACTCTCCAAATATGTATAAATAATTAGCTGTTAGTTAGATGTACAATTTTCAGGAATCAAAGTATTTTGTTGTATATTTTGTCTTTATAAAAAATTAAAAAAAATTAAAGTACCTCCGTCGAAATAAAACTAAGAAAATATTACGGAAAGATTGTGTTTTTGATGTTTTCAAATTATGTAGGTATATTTATAATTTTAAAACACATGATTATTAATTGAAAAAACTAATGGTGAGTGCTGTAAATAACCTTGTAACTCGCATGTAGTTTATATGGTAATATAATTCACTAGTTTTTAATTTAATACTTACAATTGATTACATTTAAATTAATCTGAACTTTATAACGATTAGAATCATCACATTCTCACATTGTATAAAATTTAAAAACAAATTTTTATCAATTTTTATATTACACAATTTGTACGCACTGTATACATTGTACATCCATGTAAATAAGTACAATATTAGTACTATAATAAAATATTAAAAATTTAAATTTTTCGTAATCAATTAATCTTTTGTTTTAGCTTACACCAGGAACTTATACGCAGATAAAATACTTGCCCTGAACAATGTCATATTTTCGTATGTTTCCAACACAATGGTCAATAAATCCATTGTGTAAAAGTGATAAATACTACCAATACTTGATTCCCTTCCTAGTTCACTAGAACATTCGAGAACAGAATTTTATATTAATTTTTTTTTATAATTTTTGATTAAAGTGTTCTTGAATCTGTACCGCTGAGCTAGTTAAAACTAAAAGTGACAAATTCAAAAACGCTTGGGGCACCGTCCTTGAGTCTTGCGGAAATAGTGTACCTACACTCCGTCCCGTTATTGAAAAAAAATAAAAAATAAAAATAAAAAAATAAAATAAAACTATAAAATATACATATTTGATATCCTTCATTCTTATTAACTATACTCATAACTATCTAAGCACATTTACTTTACTGTGATATTTATTATGTAAACTTTAACGAATAATAGGAGATGAAAACTGAAATATAATTATAAATTTATTGCTTTAAAATCATAAAAATAATATACACTTTAAGTATCCAATTATATTATATTAACTAAAAAAAAAAAAAATTGAAAAAATTACATAAATTAAAATCAATTTTATTAGAATATTTTGATTTTAGTTTTTAAAAAAGTAAAATACCTTAAGTACTAAGTAGATATTTATTAGACTCGTATGAGTGATTTTAAATTTGAGTGCAATGACAAATCGCATTCAATACATCATACAAAAACAAATTCTGAATAAAGTTTGGATATCAATATAGTAAACATAGTACATAGAAATTTATTAAAATAATAAAAGAAATTAACCTAGCAATGAACTATGAAGTATCTATACCTACAAGAATTAAATGTACGGAACGTTTATTATAAATTCACAGTTATTCAAATTCATTATATCTTATAAAAATGATAAATAATTATGGGTCGAGAATGTCAATTCAAATACAATGTAATTAAAATAGATAAAATACGATAAACATATTTTCAGTAAACATTGAAAATCTTCATACAGAGAGTTATTTATGATATCGAAGAAATACATAATAAATACAGTTTAAAATTAACATTTAAATAAGTATATAATTAAGATTAAAATGCTTTTAACAGAAAATCTTTCGAAATAATTTAATCCCAGAAATTTTAATTTCGTGTGTTTTGTGTGCACAGTTTTTTTACTTATCATCTTTAATTAAACCAAGACGCAAAATAAAGGAACAAATCAAAAATTATTATTTATTATAGTCATGCAAAAAAAAAAAAAAATAATAACATATCCTGATCATTTTTCAATGATACTTGAAATTACATGGCCAATGCAATATTAATGTTATGGGGTGTTAAAATTGACAACTATGTAAATTTCAATAAAAATAAAATTATCGAAATCCAACATATGTCCTTCAGAACTCCGCTTTTTAGTTGCAGGATATTGATAGTGGAAATATAGAATATGGAAGATTCATGGATCATTGTGACTTATGTAAATCTGTTAGTTGTGTATATTTGAAAGCAACGATTAATCATTATATGTGTAAAAGATTATACTCGTACTATACTATTTTATTAAATATTATTATGATATTGTTATATTATTATAGTTATAATAAATATATATTAGTATTCATCCTAATACTATAATATTATTAAATGTTACTAAAATAATGGTTATAGATGACTTTTTAGATGTGATAACTGCGTAGTTATTACTAATCATGCACATGTAATTCAAACATTGTGTTAAATAATCAAAAAATCATTGAACTCCAAATTTCAAATATTCATACAAAAAAACTGGAAATCGTTAATTTTTAATTTTAATATAGTTTTTTAGCCGTGAGAAAATACTGAAAATCTCATCGCTAAAGTATCAACACGATACAACCTCATTTTAATAAGTGTGTGTACTTTATAGTTTAAGAGAAATCCCCTTAACAAGAAATTTGAAAAATTTCTTGATTAACTTTAGACATTTCACTGATAACTTATATCGTATTTAATATTAAAACCAATCAACCTGGATTTAACTTTAATTTTAATGGAAAAAAAATTAATTTTGTGTTCTTAAAATAACTTTCAGTAGGTATAATTTGGATGCATGAAATTCTAGTTAAGAGTATTTTTTATATTTGAAACATATTACATCATTATTGCGCTATAATTTATTGAAGTAAAAGTAATATTCAAAAGATATTATATAATTAATTATAAAATAAATAATGTATCAACCTTATTTATGTAATTTTGTAGTATTTTGCAAAAAAGTTAAAAATAACTATTGGCTTGGAAAACAGTAAAAGGCAAGATATTGTTTAAATGTTATCACATATTTTTAATAATTTAAGAATACTCTTAAAAATATTTATCAACGTTTCTTAGAATCTTCTAAGATTATGTTTGAAATATTAATAATTATAATTAAAATGTATAGAGGAACGATACAATATTGTTACAGTGGCTAGTGCATAGACAATCGAATTTCGACAAGTCATCCTCCCGTTGTATTTTTTTTCTCTTGAATTATTACCAGTACATACAATAAAATATGCCTACCTAAAAACAAAAAAATCTAATTTTATTAGTTATGTTTCGTAACTAAAAGCGTCAATCTAATTTATAAAGTTTATTGAACGATTCAACAATCAATTAATTTTTTCAAGGCAATAGCAAGGTATAAACTATAACTAGGTAGGTATAATTGTCAACATTAAATGTGTACTCATAAAAACTTAATACATTCAAATACAATAAGACACATGTGCTTGTACAATATTTTACTCTAGATCATAATCTTAATAAAGTAAAACGAATTTTTAGTCAACAGTTATACAAATTATACAGGTCCATAATCAGTTTAATTAGCTAAATTGTGCGTACAATTAATACTTTACGATATTGTACACACACACACACACACGCATACAGTGCACATTTTTAATATCATAATACATCGTGTACTCGGGTACCCAATAATTAATAAATCGTATTTTTTTTTCTATTGCCTCATAAGTCGCGGATAATGATATATCGGTGTGATAATTATTATTATTTTTGCGGGAAACCGGTTGCTGAATGTATAACTAACTGTATGTAAACACAGAGTAGCGCCAGCGAGTGCAATTGTATAATTTTATCGTACGTTCTCGCGTAACCTTATTTGCGAATGCGCTGTAAATTTAGGCCCGTGTGTATAGTAGCACTCGTGTTCTATGTTTTTCGCCACAACCCGCCAGGGAAGTATATTATTTTTTAACGAACACGAGAAAACGACCGATAATGCGCGCTATAGGTTTTTCATGCGAGGACAGTGCAACAAACGATACATGGTAGGTAATTAAAACCGCATAACTACGTATGTCCCGTCACGAAGGTTAACCGAGAAAATATCAAGTCCTGTAAAGCCCGAAAAATTCAATTACTCGTCGAGTTCAAATGTACTCATTGTAGCTCATTGTGGTCAAACGAGATGCTCATTAATAAAAGAAATTATTTTTTCTGCTTGAATAATATTAGGCCATCGGTTTAAATGCATCTACATGATCAGTATCCGTGGAAAATAAATTTTAAGTAATTTTTAACTATACATATATATTTAGTCATTTGCAATCATATATTATCGAAGTTGACAGTAGTATAGTATAAGTAGTATAATAGTATAGTATTTGTTGTTACTCGTTGTATTATTATAAGTGAAATGTAATATTTGATACATCCATTTGTGTATGAGAAATAAGAATAATTCTACTCAACTAACGCTTACAAATTGTTATAGTAATATATTAATATTTGTATATTATAACTAGATAAATAATTATAAATACCGCTTAGCATTATCTTATTTTACTATATTATCGTTTGTATGACTTCCGCGATTGTAATTTATTCTATATGTCTGAAATGAACTGATAATATTACAATCCAAAATCTAAAGACTACTTGTATTTTGATGATAATAATTCGAAATCACTTGCATCATATTGTAGACAATGTGTTATTGTAAAAATACTCAGTTTGATCTAAGATTGGAAGAGTCAAAACAAAACAAAATAATACTCACAACATCACATGGATTTTAAAACAATCATACTTATAACTAACATATAACTGTTGACACGATAAAAAAGAAATGTAACTTTTTGAAATTATAAAAATTCAGTTTAAAAATTACAAAGGAAAAATATTCATATTTTAGTAAACTTGCCTGAGTTAGTTTTCTATGTTGAAAAATAACTAAATGTTTAATCATTGAATTTTAATATTTAGGTAAATTAATTAATCATTAACTACAATGTATAATTATAATAATTTGGTAGCCTGAAAATTTAAAAGTACCAACTTGAAAAGTTGAAATAATCCTTGAAAATAATGGTCATTCGTAAAAATTTACCTCTTTTTAAATAGTAAATACTTAATGTAAACATTATTAATATACGACGGGTAATACCACATATCGGAATCACATATCAAATGTTTACTATTTTTTGATTTCTAAAAATTGTATTCAAATCGTACTACGAGTGTAATACTGCTACATTGGTTAAATATATTTAATTTTTGTCGCTCGAAGGCATCAAGTGTTGTAAAATAACTGTAAAGCCGCTGTACTTTCCAGCACACATATTTCGCATTAAATATAAATGTTACAATTGAGAGTATATTCATTTTTCATGTGCATAGAAAAAAAAATGGCAAACGTTAAATTATACAATAAGGTGATTTTTTTTTTTTTTTAACTGACAGAACAGTTATTTTCTTGATCAATCTATTAAAAATATTTTTATCAAATTTTATGTTATAGAATAAGATATGCAAATTTTTTATTTTATTGCTTTTTCAGTTTTTACTTTTGAAACCGAAGTAACGAATGATATTTAGAATATTTGAAAAAAATACTTAAAATATTTATATAAACTTCTAAGATATTCATAAATATTCTACAAGTAATTCAGTTATAATTATTGTCTTTGGTATTCAAAACATATGATATAATCATATTATTAATATAATCGGTCGATAAACTGTAATGATTAATTATTATTTTAATTACATAGATCCAAATATAATAAATATATATATATAATTAAATTTATTAATTAGTTTTTAATATTTTCTGCAATACTATCAACTATTAAATATTTGTGCGAAATTATAATGTGAGTTATACTATTAGTTATTGTGTTTGCTAAATGTCAATACAACAATACTTAAATAATTTCGGAATATTGGCAACACATTCGTATATGATCTTGTTAGTTGGTAGCTATTTAGCATACACTTCAATGTCGGTAAAATAACGCTATTTATAACTAGACCTAAAAAAACGGAAATCATTTTTTTGACACAGTAGCTATAGATACTATGGTATACTAAATAAAATTTCATTAAAAAATTTGTTGTTAAAAACTATTTTCTTTGTTAACTAGTTAGTGTTTCTTTGATTAACCACCACTTTTATTATGCTATTAATATTTGAATACCAAATCAATATATTATCTTTTTTTTTTAGTGTCACTCGTTCACACTTATTCTTGTGGTTTACATATTTATCTTAATTATTTATTACTTTTTGTGAAGTTAAAATTGCACGAATCACAATTCTACGTTCGATAATGATATAGCCGAATTGGTATAAAAGTAGATAACTCATTATTATTTTTAATTCTCCAATATTTTGACAAATTTAAGATTAAAAAAGAATCCAAAATGTTCAATGTATGTCAATCCAAATTTTGGTATTTCATTGCCAAGAATATTGAGCACTTTTCGTAATGATGGGGCTTCCCTCCAAAGGCAATTATAGTCTAAGCTTAACTTAATTTTTTTACAAACCTTTATACTGTTTCGCATGATATTAAGCTTTGTATGTGAACCTAAAATCAGGGCTTGAAATCGATTTCAAATTGATTTCAAATATCGATGAAAATCGTTAAATCTTTTAGAAAATCAAAATCAATATCAAAATCGTTAATGGTTAGTAATGATTTTCAAAATTTATATTGAAATTGTAAAAGTTAAAATCGATATTTTATATCAAAATCAAAATCATTTTAATAATTAAATCAAATTAATTTAAAATTCAACAGCCAACAAGTCTATTTATATTGTCAATTCGTAGAAATTGCCATATTTAGTAATAATATTGATTATACATAATAATAAATAACTAGTACCTATTTTGTTTTCTTAGAATATTTACGATAAGGAATTAATATTCGATGAGTGATTGTTTTTATACACACGATTTATTCCGTATAATATATTAAAAATATAAATTTTGTAGTGTATTATTATGGATAAGATATTAATTTATAATACTCCACTGGCTATCACCTGTAAGTCATACTTTTAACATATAATATACAATCAAATAACCTAAAATAGTTTTATTTTGTACTTTTGCAGTTTTGCTAGGCATCGTCATATTTGTCCCACTTATAATTTAAATCATTGTTCTCATATTTAGTTAAATTGTATCTGAGTATACGAAAAAAAAACTTTATTTTACATTTTAATCATTTCACATAGATGTATCCCTAGTTTAATTCATTTTATGTTTTTTCATTTTTGAGACATTTTAATAATAATTGGAGTTAGTACGAAATATTTTATAACATAGATAATAAAAAAATGGATTTAAATATATACTATCATCATCAATAGCTTGTCACTATAACCTACAGTACTATTATGCTGATGATGTACTAACATTTGAGAAATTATTATAAATCATTCCGTTGTGAACCCGAAATCGAAGAAAAATAAATACCGATTTCTGAAATTTAAATTGAAAAAAATGAATATCGATATTGGGAATTAAAAACGAAATTGCAAAAAATAAATATCAATATTTGAAACCAAAATCGAAATTAAAAAAAATTAATATCAATAATCAAAATTGAAATAAAAAATCGAAATTTTTTTATTTCGATTTCAAGCTTTTTTTCAAACCTTCCTGAGTGAGTAAATCAAATATTTCGACCACAAGTATTAAGTATTTTATTGCAAAAATACGATGATTCACAAAAATATCAAAGTTAAATTAATGTAAGTAAGGATTATTTTTTCCTTGGTTCGGTAACGGAATTGATATACCATATCAGGCCCAAGCAAAAATAGTACACTAGGCAAAATTTTTCCCACTCTAAAAAAAAAATTGAACTCTTATTTTAACTTAACCCCTCTCCCTATTTTTTATGTGACATATCTACAAAAAAATTTTTATTTTTTATTTTATGGATAAAATTATATGTAGAAAGACTTAAAAATGATTTTTATTACTATTACTCAAAACCATCACAACCGCGACTATTGGATATACAAATGAGGAAATAAATGAATAACGAATGTATTTTAAAGGTTAGTAACCTATCAATCGAATCAATTATTTGTGAAAAGACTATAGAAAATTTATACTTTTTAAGTACTCAATCTTTTTAATATTTAAAATATAATTCATAACGATAACGAACTTGAATACTAATACAAATATATTTTTAACGATATTGTTTGTGTGTGTGTGAGTAAATGCTATGCATCTTGGCAAAGTGGTTTTATTATAACTGTTTATCTTCCCCTGAACAAATTCTCAATTATGCCACAGACACAAGTTAATTATTATAGTTGTCATTTTTAGCATTTAATCTATAAACTCATTTTATTATTATTTAAATAATTACCGATTATCTTGACTTGTTCAATTTACTATTGTTTGAAATAAATAGGTTCTTACTGTTGGAAAATTACCACCGGCACTTTGGTAAAATATGCAATTAACGTTTGTAGTTACTATTGATTTGGAAAAATATGAAAATATTCAAAAAGTAATGGTTATAATAATTGTTTTGGGTGTGTTATGATTTATGACGGATGAATCGTGACGATACCAGCCGTTGCTATCACAGAGATATGATACAACTACCAAAAATATTAAAATCAATGAACAGCGATAACCCGAGACATGTCTCTATGTATAGTGTATTATCATTGAACCTTATGCGCTATTATTCATAACACCTCTTCGTTAAGAGATTAGAACACGTGTTTCCATTTTTATTTTATACTTATGTTGAAAAATAAATATGCACACATACTATGATTAATAAAAATATAGTATTAAAATTAAATCAAGATTTTTCATTGATAAAACATCGTTTTAAAATTTGATAATTTAACTATTAAATTTAAAATTTTGTAAATACCGTCTCGTAAACTCTTTAACATGTCTACTTTATTTTTTATATTAATTCAATAATAATGAACGACATAAATAGTTTAACACAAAATACGAGTATTTAAAGGAGGCACCATGGGTGTTCTGTGACTACACTTTAATAAACTAATAACGCGTTACAAATTGCTATTTGAATTAAAAGATACTTTTAAATAATAAATACGATCTTGTAATGATAATGTATAATTACTTCGAATCAAAACACAAAAAACTAGATATAAATATAGAACTAGATATATGGTAGGTAGTGAAGTTTTAAACGAATTATGTGTAGATTTTTAAATCAATAATTGATAATGATTTGAAAAAAAAAATGGAAAGAGAAAAATACAATTGTTTGAACTATAAAATTGTAGAATATGATTTAGAGAAAATTAAGGGAAAAAAGGCTAAATAGGTAATAATATTTTACAAGATAAAGTTTAATTTTATTATAAATACATCGCTTTCGCTATAGATCTTATTTTCAATGAAAAATAATTTTAACGTATGCATATATTTGAATTCTGTAGAACATGTTCGACGACAAAAAATTTGAAGACCAGCTGTCGAGAATGTACCGGATAACCAAAATAAACCAGAGTTATAAGTGGTTAATTTACTGGAAACGTTTCCAACGGAACGAGCTTGGAAGTTGGAACGAGTACGTATACAATGGCACGCAAATAATCGTAAACACAAGTGTATTAAGATTATTATTATAAATGGGCACAATAATTAGCTTCGGTATAACCAGGAAACGAACCGATCTTTGTGAAATATAAAAGAGCGTGTAGGTGATTAGAGTTGTTTCACCGCTAATGCATCTAGTCTACCACTAATATGTACACTTAAATATTCTTTTTCGCACCGAAACCCTGTGGGGCAATTTACCATAATAGTGTAATGTAATATAATCTAAGTTACTCCTAACAGTTGTATTCATGGGTTGGGGAAGTCGATTTATTCCAATTTCTCACGATAACATAATATGCTCCCGAATCCTAATATTTTACCATCATCCATTTTATTGGCCAAAATATTTTTGTAGGAGTTAGATAAGGTCATACGAGGTCATATATGTTATACATATATACTAATTAATACAGAATACTGATAAAAATTGTAGAGTAAGCTGTGCATTTGTTCTAAAAAATACTTAAAATCTAAAATTTCATACATCATGTTCGCATATTTTTAACATTTTAGTCTTATAACGCTATCCTTCCAGTTTTGATACTATTTTTTTTTACTGGTGTGTATTTAATTTGATTTCTTGAGTTTTTAAATAGTTAAGTAATTAAAATTTAAATTTTAAAAGAAAATAATGTGAACAGAAAAATAATCCTCTCCTCATATTTTTTTAAATATATTAATCCATATTGTTAATTATTTAATAAATTTAATTTTTTTAGATCGTCAACACGAAAAAATTGTTTTAAATTAAATAATTTTGGTTTTTGCTATTTTTCAACTTCTATGGCATATTATAATGCTTATTTTGAAACTTTTTAGGACGTATATAGGGCATTTTCATTTCTTTATAGTTTTATAACATTCGAGCTTATAAGGTTGTCGATTGCATACGTTTATTATTATCGGAAGAAATAATTGATAAACTAATTATTAGTCTTCTCGTGCGTGCAAGATATCATACCATTGTTTTACATATGTTTATGTGTAATAATGAGGTGGTCGAATGATTTTGTTGTGGAGCAGGGGGTTGTGATTTATATTTTACAATTTCAGCATTAAAATTGAAAATATAATTTAAAAAAATTCTGTTTATGAATATAACAAACTTTAAATTATCAAATCTTAATAAATAAATTCAATATAAAATAGATATACACATTTATATCACTAAGCGGTGTAATACCTGTATAATTTTCATATACTTCTCATAATTATACGAACCTGGAAAATAATATATATGTGTATTCAACAGATAAATTATGTGAAAATGTACCAACCCTATTCATTTTATTATCAGAAAAAATATAAATACAAGACTTACTATCCATTTATATTTATAAAAAAAATAATATAGAAGGATTTACCTCACCCCTTCTGCCAGTTTGACAGAAACTAGTGTTACATATGTATCAAGTTCATCGGACAAACCGACCGGGAAGTTTCTACTCTGATATACTCATACATTGTTTTATCGTTAATTAATTATAAAATTGTACCTAATAAATATACAACGCAAGAAGTTTCTGCATATACTTTTAACATCGTAATAAAATAAAATTTGAAATCATTTCCTAAATTATTAATAGTCATAGACTTTTAGCTATCATATAAAACACTTATTATGCAATACTAGTATAAAATTGTTACCCTCAAAACTGTGTATACCTGTATAGAAAGTTAATATTTATTTAATAGGTTTTCTTAAATTTAATAGTATAGAGTAGGTACCTATAGTTTATTACTTTCAAATAAATATTTTTCTAATCATTTGCCTTAATAATTTTGCTCTCATTGTACCTATAGTTACTATTTCAAAGATTAAGCACGGAAACGGTGAAATATTTGACGTTATTAGTATTTTTTCCTATAAATTGTGATTTTTTATGCTTGCCATTCAAAGATAAATATGTGTTGAGTATCATAAAATTAGATTCGATTATAATTTTAAAAATTTAGTGATGAAAAATATTTCTAAAACATTAGTATTTTTTGTTTGATACTTATATTTGAGTTAAGATAAATTATTATTAATTGTTTAATCCCGTAATAATATAGTAAAATATTTGAAAATTAATTTTAATTATAATATTATTTAATTGTTAGACGCTGGTTTACTACAATTTTTGTCACTGTGTAGTTTTAATATTTTTAATTTTATATTCGTTATAAATACGTAATAAAATATATTTCCCACCAAATAAAATAAATTTGAATGGGTATTTTTTAAATGTTTTTTGATGCCTAAGAACATTGAATAATTAATAAAAAACAAGTACCAAATCATGCGATTAATTCGATGAATTCATTTTAGAAGTTAAATTGAACAGTAAATTGAAATAAGTTCATTTCTATTAAACTCAATAGCAATATTTGGGATTAGTAAAATTTATTTCCTTAGATATTTAAAATATTATATATTAGATATCTTAAAATATTTTCCGTAAAATGTATAACCTATCCTAAATTTACTCATTATGAAAATAGTTGCAAATCATTAAACATTCATATTTATTAATTTCATTTTAGTTGCAATGTATTATATTGGAGCAATTGCTCCTTCAGCATTTTTAGTGGGTTGATGATTCCTAAGCTAATAAACCTAGTGACTAGGTGACTAAGTATAACATTAAAAATTGAAATATACTACGTATAAAAATATGTATCTTATTTATGTAACTTATGGCATACACTCTACAGCATAAAACCGCAACAATTTAGTAGTAAATTAGTATGCCAAAAACAGCCTGTCGATTGCAGCGGTCGTTATCAGTTGGTTACTATGCATTAGGAAAACAAGATCACGACGTCAGGGTATCTAAAGTATATAATTATTATAATTTTGTATCTTTTAATATATAAAAATAAAAAATGTACTACTAAATTACAATTTATTATTTATATTTTTTATTATTATTATAATCGTTTAAAAAATATTCAACTTAATAATTAAAAAAAAAAAAAATACATTTAAAACGTTATATTATAAACTGTACCTTACAGAACATTTATGGTGATCCTATTAAATTTATTATTAATAATATTATTTAACCGTTTCTTGTAATCACTATATTTTGTATATTTTTGAAGCATTGGTTCACTTTATTAATTCAATTTGACCTAAAACACTACATGTAATTATTATAAATTGAATACATATAATGCCAAATAAATTATATGTTACTACACTATTACTAATCTATTGTGTTCTGCTGTTCTTTTTTTTATTTCTGAAATAATATATAAAAAGCTTTAATATTCCGATCCAATTAAAGTTTTCCAACATTTGTGTCATGATTCTACTTTGTTTTGAGTTCGAGGTACATTTAATTTGTTGTTATGACTTGCTAATCAAAATTCTGGTGAAAGTAAGGGTGGAGATCGAGACACCGCTCCATTTCTAAATGTTCGACGGATTTTTCAATTTACATAAGTTTCGTCAAACCAGTTATAAATCTCGATTAGTTTATACAGTTTATTTCACTAAATGCTGAAAATATTAAATTTGATTGCAAAAATACCAATGCAGGAATATAGCATAATTGTAAACTAAAATGTTCATCAGTACCATATTAAGTAACCAATCTATACGAATGAATTTTTCTCCAAACATTTTGTATCAAATGAAAAAAAAACACTCTATTTGGACACTCTCTGGAAATATATTTTTATTGTATTAATTGCTCTTTTTTCGTTATCAGTAATTATACATGCTGGATTAAATTCATAACCATAGTTATGGCCAATCTGAATCAGATTTGATCAAAATGTTTCGATTTTTACTTGACATTAAAATATAAACAAGTGGAAGAATCCTCGAATTTATTCCTCCAACTAAAGCATTAATAGTGTGCATTTGTAAAAATATATTTGGAACTGTTTTGAAATCCCGTTCATAATCCAAAATTTAGCTCTTACAAGTACTTCAATTTCAAATTAGTTGATAAATCAATATTTTATAATTTTTTACAAGTCAAATAAGTATTTCATAGGATTTCAGTAATATTAATATCTTCTAAAGTTGTTGGTTCGTCTGGCAAAGATGTTTTTCTTTTACGTTTAATGATTTTCCGTACAACTTCAGAACGAGGTAAATATGGTTGAATACTAAAGGTATATTACTAATTACTTCTTGCAATATTTGCAAAGATTTATCACCTGTTGAATATACTATATTTTTTTTTTATACAGGTTCAAACATCTGTAACTGTTGCCCTATATGCTTCGGGTGCATGATCATGATCTTTAAGCATGTCAAGAAGTGTATGTATACCATAAACGCAGTTATAGATAGATTATTATAATAGTTATACATAGATACATAATATAATATCTTTATCGTAATAATAATACCCAACGTCGGCTCATCATCCCTAGAAAACACTGATGGTTGATCTCTAGAAATTTGTTCAACTACCACGATTACTTATATCTACATGATATAATAATAATTCAGAGTCTTTGACATCCTCACTTCCAACAAATTTAAAATAATTTGTATCTTCTTCTTCTCTACTGAATGCCATGCCTTGTCGTTGCAAATCTGGTTCTACATTCTTCCCTTATATGTTTATATAGTATTACAATAAGTATTTCAAGATAATAATATTTTAGATATTTTATTGATATTTATTTGAACTTTATCAAGTCGTTACCTATGTAATTAAGAGTGACTAAGAGTATTTATTGGAGTTACTATAAAAAGTAAATTAAATACCACCATACAATGTTTATTTTTAATTAATGTTAATTTTAGAATTCATGACATTGAAAATATTATATTCATAATAATGGTTACATATAAAAATTGATCTTTAAAGTCAATTCAATTTATCCTATTATAAATAAATAAATGAAAACACTTAATTTATAAATAAATTAATATAATTACTTTTATATCTATAAAATATTTATTTGTAAACGTTGCAAGAAATTCAAAATATTAGGAAAAAATGTAAAGTTGAACTTAAATATAATCATCATTGAGAATAAAAATTTTGAGCCAAAAAAAAGCAAAAAAAAGTGCGATAATCCAAAGCCGGGTAAAAGTCCATGGCCAGGTAAAATACAGAAAAGGTTGAATGACATTACTTTCGAATAGTTGAATGGATTAGTTTATATACTATATTCTTAAGATAGTTGATAGGTACTAAGAAAACCAAATTTCTGAATAAGGTAGGTTGAATTTTTAACGTTCTAACTTATAAATCATCAGTAAGTGTTTCGATTCGCTATACAATTAATATTAATAAGATGAAAACTAAATTCAGCAAAATTCTTAAAATTGTGCCTTTTAAGTACCAACCTATTTTCTAATTTTAGCTTTTTCAGTGATGATTGAAATAATTCTTCCGTTCGAAATTGTGTACATAGACAAAAAAAAAAACACATCATAATAATACTAATATATTTCTCGTTTAACTGATCTAGAAAAATAATATTATATTAATTTCAGTTGAAACTTGATTAACCGTCACTCTTTGTTATCCGTCATCGCCATAGTTAATTAGACGATCGCGATAAAATCGTTGTGGTGACTATCAAGTGAATACAATTTTTTCTAATAATCAACGTTTGCGATAAACGTGAAGTAGACGAACAAATTGAATTGTTTTTAATTACATTTAATCGCTGACTGATGAGTAACCAAATGTTACGTCAACGTCAAATACGAAGCTAAAAAAACTCGAGCGTCAAAAAAACAAAAGAAAATAATAGATTATTTTTTTTAGTTCTAGTTTATTAGTGTTTAAAATGGTATGTAATATGTAGCGTGAATGATTATTTATTTCTGAAAATAAACACGCTGTAAAATATATATGTTTATTGCAAAATTTGAAACGATTAACTGTTATAGTCTCTGTTCTGATAGTGACGGTTGATTTAGTTTCTATTGTATATGGTTTATTTAATTTCAGTTATAATTAATTTGCAAAAAATTGTGTCTTGAAAGTTCTACTACAAAAAAAAAAAAACATACAACAAATAAGAGTACTTGAACATTTTATACCACAATTTACTATTTCCATTTTTAAACAAAGTATATAGTACTACTATTCGAATTACAGTTTTAAATTTTAACCGACATAGGTTAAACTTTATTATTTTTAATAATAACATATAGGTCCACCTTGAGTATTCAATTCAAAAGTGAAATTTTAATTAACAATAAAGAGTTTAAAAAAATATTACGTGGGTGTATATCTAGAAGGTTTGTGGTTTCCTTGAAATTAGTATTTCATATTTTTTATGAAAGGTTTGACCAAAGTATAACATTAAAATATGAGTAAATTTCAAAAGTGAATACAACTGTGTTGACATGAGGACATAATATTTTTCTATAATACGAGTATGTCAGTGTTAAAAATCTTAAAATACTATAATTTAAGACAAATAAATATTTAAAACATTAAATAATTAAAAATTAAATAAAAATTAAGAATAAGTAAATAGTGAATACTCATACATTAATAAACAAATGCTCAACCTGGAGTATTATTATATATGTAAATTACGACCGATTTAAAATTAAAAATTCATAATCAGGCATATACAAAGTCAATAAAATCGCAACTCAAATGTAATTTCAATATAATTTAAATATTATAAAATTATTAAGTTTGGTTTATAAACATACAATTTTTATATTTTTATTGTTATTAAGTTTTTTAAAACTTACTGATGTTCAAAAATTGTAACATGAACCGAGTGTAATCAATAATTATATTTATTAGTACCTAAGTATTTAATAAATATTGAATTGATTCTTACATTTATGTGAAAACAATTAAAATTAACTCATAATAAGTATAGTGATTATAGAATAGTTGATGTTTTCGAATTTTAGTTTAGCAAAAACTATTAAGTACAACTAAACGTAAACCTACTTTTGTAGGTAACTACAAACTTACAAACGTAATTTTTGATTTTATGTACCTAGTAAAATATTTTGTATGAACTTATTATTTAATCTTTCGTCGTTATCTTTGGAAATTAATAATCAATACATAATTTAAGACTCAAAATAATTTAATTGGAACATAGATTAGACAATTTATATTGATTTATGTAAATATTATAAAAACTTATAAGATAATTATTCAGCCATTTCTATTTAATTTCTAAAACATGTGGGTAACGTCAAATCGAATCAAATTTAAGATTTCTCCTGCTTAACATTATTTTATTCAACATTATCTTAGAAAAATTAAATACATTTTTATAAATAAATATCTTTTCTTTAAGCATAAAATATATTTTTTTGAACTTGTTAATTATAATATTAAAAAATAACTGGAATTCCCAAACATTATAGTACTAAGTCTCAACAACATTAAATTCCGTTTATTTTTTTAAAGTACTTAAAAAAAAAAAAAACCGATGAAATTATAAAAACATTAGAATCTCATATTCGATAAAAAATAAAGCTAACCATTACAGGTAATTTTTCATTCACGTAATTTGTCTTAAAGCATATGCGTGTACGTGTGTTTTATAATGTTGTTAAACAAATGACGCATTTTGCTGACGTCGGTTGGCAAAAAGTGTTGACCATTAGCATATAAAAACAGGTGATTTAAGCCAGCAAAATAATAAGTTTTAAACTCTGTGGATGGTTCATGTTCACAAAATTCTATTTTAAAATTTTAGTTCGAGTTCAAAAAATAAGTATTAATCAACTGTAAACAGTATCAAAACAATTGGCATTTTCAATCGGTTACAGTTAAAAATAAACATGTTGCCCCAAGTTTAACCCACGTAAGACTTTAATTTGTTAATTGTATTTTAATATTATAATAAAAAAAATTAATCAATTAATCAAACTTAATTTTAATTAGTTTTGAATTTATAAATTTCCTTTTTCTTTTTTTTCATGCAGTGAATAGTGGTTGTATTATAATAATGAAATTAAATTCACCAAGTTTTTAGTTTTTGTTAATTTTTTTTTCTACTGCCATTATTTCATTATAATTTGTTTATAAAAAATCAAAACATTTTATAAAAATATTTAATAATGAAAAATAATGATTAATTCAGGACTAGCTTATGTATATATATATATATAAAAATTGAAAATCAACTACATTTTTTTTAAGGATTATTTAACCAATGCGTTTACAAATTAAATAATTCCATTGTATATTACATAAATTGAATAAAAAAAAAAAAAAAAAACATCAAAATTTGTCAACTGACTTTATATTTTGCAATTTTAAATAGAAATTTGAAGGTACTTACAATAATAGTATAATATAAGAGAATAATCGACTAACTTAATTAAATCTTTATAACTTGTTAGATAAACTGTAAATTATTAATCACCTAATCGTATTATTTATCTATAGATCTAGGTATGTATGTATCATTATAGAATAAGTGTTAATAAAATATTACAACAAACACATGAGAAAACAAAAAATAAAAATAAAATATTGCTGCAATTAAGTACAGAAATACACAAGTTTAACGAGTGAAAAATAAAAAAAATAAATTAAATTTTATTAGATTCATTACAGTAAATTAATCAGTCGTCAACGCCTGTCCAAGAGAAAATAGATGCCTGGAATGAGACATTAAACTGAGAACACTTGTGTCGCGGTTTACTCGTTGAGTGCATTTTTTTGGTGCCGTGATAATAAATTATTGTATATATAAACGAATGCATTTCACATAACCCATTTAGGACGTGTTTATTACTTATACTTATAAACTTATTATATTTTTTTTTTCGACTGCGTATTAAACACAGATGTCAAATAATAAAATAAACGGGCATGTACCGTGTTTACATTATATAATTATATATCGAACACTCCAATACAAAGGTGCTTTTTTCCTACATTTTTTATGTTATGGACTTGTCTGAAATATTGTTTTCAAAATTTCAATAATAACAAGACACGAAAATAAATTATAGTTAATTAAAATATATGGCATAACTAGCAAAAAAAAAAAAAAACCAAAAGAATAAAAGTCAATCATATGACAGGTTGTATTATGTTTACTGATGTACATAATCGAGATCTTATCAAAAATAGGTATTATTTTTCAACTAAACATGCATCAACAACTTAGAATCCATTAATACTTAGATTTTGAACAGATAGCTGTTAACTTACATATTTTATAACTTAATGTAGCAACATATCGGATCTATAAAAAAATAATGCATAATATTATACAAACTGCCATTCAACAGGGATGTAAAATCACTCACAAGCTATACAACTATATACTATGTACCTATGGAAGTAAATATCAAGAAAAAAAACAAATAATGGCGAAGTTACTTTGGAAATATCCAAACGTATTATTATATTAATCGTATTAAAATACCATTACATTTAATTATTATTAAATTATTTATTTATACATAAATTAAAAATAATTTTAAACCACTCTTTGGTTTTGAAGTGAGTGAAGCAATACAAGTATCTAATGCATACTATAATGAATATTATCTGTATCCTGTCAGTATTTATTTTTATATTTATCCTCGTTAAACTGCTTATTAAAACTTGTTGCGCATAAATTATTACCATTTTCGATCAGACAAAATAAGAAGATATTTATAAGTATATAAATAATTTATATATATTTAATTATTATGGAAGTCCTAAATGATAATTACTTACATTTGTCTTATCCATATCACGTTATTGTTCGTTTCGCGAAATTGACAATGTTTATATCGCGACTTCTCCATTTCACGTGATTACGCGATATGGATTACATTTCACGAAACGGATACCTAAACTATAGCCAACGGAACTTGTTTCGTCATTTGAATATCTAAATAGCAAAGCAATAAACTTAATTTTTTTAAAAAAATTCTTTGTTCGCTACCTAATTAATTAATTAAACTTTTTTTTTAAATGTAATTGAATTATATTTCTAATAGTTCAATACATTATTTAATTAATTTAAAGACCAGATAAATATTAAAGAAATACTAAATAAGTAATAAGACTGTAAAACAAATTTAAAAATGTTAGTATATTATTATCGGTTTTTTTTCAAAAACTAATTACTAATATTGATATTAAAATATACATTATTATTTATTTGAAAAAATTATTGAACTATTGAATTATCAAACTACTATGGCAGCGAGAAATGCATTTTAATTAGCCTCAAAACAACTACATTTTTTAGTCAAAACATTTACCTTTACCATAACAACTTATGAAGCCTTGACCTCCAGTTAAACAAGATACAATTTTTCTTAGCAACATTTCTTTCGTCTGAATCACTTGGTTGATATTAATGAAATTTGATGCAGCCGGTTGCATACTTCCCGAATCATACAATTCCATTATAATACTATGTTCAGTTCCTAAATGATTGAGTTAATTTTTTATTCAATCACAATGTCAAGAATATTTGTTGGATCTTCTGGACCTCAATTCACCTTTAGAACTGGGAGTACAACGCAGTCACCAATTTTAAATTCCGATACTTTAGTCTGACTAATATCTATAAATATTTTTATAGATTAATCTATAAATAAATAAAAATAATCGAATACATTTTCAATAATATTTTGAGGAGATATATAAGATTGGAAATATAGTTACTTGTAACATATTTTCTGCTTCTTTTTATATTCCTATAGCCCCGAGGTAACGTGCTTCCGTAATTTTATATTATTTTCACACAAAGTACATGAAGCTTCTTTAGCGTGGTCTATTTCCATAATGCATTCACAAATACTACAAGGAGCAGTTATTTTTCCGACTTCATGTTGAACTTCGTCTTCATGAATAATTTCTAAGTCTTTTTCTGTTATTAATTTTTGTAAAAGTTCTGGTACTAAATTAGAGTTAATCAGTCCGATTTTGGATCATTCGTGTTCGATTGGACTCAAGAAAGTATATAAATATTGTGCTGTGATCCTGGTAATTTAAAATTCATTTGAATTTTCTATCAGGAAGTGACTGGAAATCTACTAAATCTATTGATCCTCTTTCGTTAAATATTTACTTACAATTGACTAAATGACCAACTTATGGTTCATGCTCTTATTTAAAATTATTTACCATACATATTAATAAGAAAATTTCAATGGTGGGCTGAGATAGAGTACTTATTAGCTACAGCCATTCGCAGCTTGATCCTCTCTGGTCGTTTTTGTTAGTTAAGAATTTCTTTTCAGCTACCTATGTGAAGAACATCAAATTTTTCTAATAAAAAAATATTCTTATTACATATAATTTTTTTATTTCTAAATATTTAAAACTTATTAGTTAAAATTTAAGATTCATTCAAAATTATTTAATAAAAAATGTTCGTAATTAGATGAAAGAATTATTTACTTATTTGGCTTTTAATATTTCAACATGTCATTCATTTAGTCGTTGGTGTAAGGATCTTCACTTTGTTTTTGTGTATAATACAAATCAAGTTTTTTTTTTTTTTTTTTTTTTTTAATTCATTTTTGGTTTTTCGTCAAACGATGTATTGTTTTTTAAATTGAATACCAATAAAACTAAATTATATGCAAAAATAGTTTACACAATATTGTACGCTCGTCTGTGTTGAACTGATCCCGAAAATTGAAAAATGTACAAGTGAATTAAATCGACGTTTACCGATCGGTTATCATGATTTCACAGCAAAAGTATAATATTGCATCGTTTACGCATTTGTCATTAAACAGAAACTTGTTTTGCCATTTCAACAAGGTCCGTTAATTGGACATCTAAATAACGGAACAAGTTCCGTCGTCTATAACTTAGGTATACGTTTCGTAAAATGTTATAACTCGTAATTACGTGAAGTGGTGAAATTGTGGTTCCGTTTCGCGAAACGGATATAAACATTGTCCATTTAGTGTAACTATCGTGTAAAACAATAACGCAATACGGATGCGACATATTCACTTTATTGGTATTTTACGATTGTGAATTCTCGTTAAAATCGTAATTGGTGTAAGTATTAGCGTGTACATAAGCGTAGTAAAATAATGCAAATATAATATAATTTCGTTCCAATGAACTACAAACACGAAAGAAGTTCACTACATGAATTCCTTGTTATTCCCAGTCAACGGTCGTGTTCGCATGAAATTATTATTATTATTATTATTCTTGGTGGCTACACACATTTCTAAATGTTGCGCGCTACACACTAATCAATCAAATAATAGAACCGCTGTGACGCTGTACGATAGCCACGTGGAATGAATAATTATTTTGAAGACATTGTAATTCGTATACGAAGTTACTGACCAAATTAAAAATATGTTCAACAACTTGTATGCAACAAAAAATACCCGTTGCCTCGAATGTTTTCCGGTACATGAAGAGTATGGTTTTTATTTTGCGATCATAATTTTAAATGGAGTATCAAATATGTGTTATTATAGACCGTAGCAACATTATTTCACTGTATTAAGTACATTATTTATATCATTTTTTTTTTCCAGTTTAACCGCAAAACGCACACTGAGTAGGGAGAATACTTGTTATACTTCCCTATAACACTCACGTGCACACACATATATATAAATACATTTTTCGCAGAAAATATATTGTAAAATATTAATCGAATAGCGCCAATAAAATAAATATAAAATGCCAAATATATTTTCAACATTATTACATTACATTCATGGTTTATCAGCAAAAATTCCTAATTGAGTTCAAGTAAATTAATCGAATAATGTACCGGCTCATCAAAATTTTAATATTATTATCGCTTGCATGTATAATATATGTATAGCTCGTTACTCCGTACTCATAACTCGTATAAAAAATAACTATAATAGTGATTATCACACTGAAAGCTTAAAATAATCTTAGTGATGCTGTACATTTTGTATCGTTAAACTCTTTATTAATTAGTTTACCAAGTTGATAGATGAAGGAAACTAGTGATGATAGCGCTAAACCTTTAGGCTCATAAAAAAAAAAAGCTCGGAATTCATTAATACCATATCGTTAATAATTTATTATTTACGTAAAAGTACGGCTTATATATATGCTAAAAAAATTAGACGCTATTCGGTCAATCTGTTTGAAAAGCGAAGATCGCGATACGAACGTTGTCATTGAAACTATGCATGAAACTCGTCTAAAAACTTTATTTTGAACGTAATTTGAAAAGAGTATTTATTTATTTTTTATGGAAATTAGTGTGTATATAAAATGAAAATGTTTTGTCTTATTTATTTTTATACTGAAACGGACAAAAATGTATAAGCACATTTTACTCCTCTATTCGTAATACTTTGAAAGTTTACTTTGATTACTCAAGAGATATTATCATTCACGGCCTTGTTTCTTTATTTATTAATGCATTATAGTATTGTAATATGTTTGGTGTTTTCCTACTCCATTATGTCAGTACACCATCAAAAATGTTTTATATATATATACGATTCAATAATTTGGATATCACGATCTCTGCTCAAACTGTCACACAAATTGTGAACAAATCGTTCGTAAAAATGCTAATTTTTGTCGGTTTGCGTTCCCTTTAATTTACATCGTCCTTACAGGCAACTGGAAATAATGTGGTACATGAAGGCGAGTCATTTGTTACAAGTGATGGTTTTAACCAATTGGTGCAATGAACTTACTCGTATATGTTCATTAACTAAAAAAAAAAATGCCCATTTTGATATTTTGCGTATGATAACAACGTAGATTCTACATATATGATCCGAAATTTGTAATAATTTTTTTAAACCATCCAAAGTTTACTTTTACCATTAGGTCATAAACGAGACGGAAGTACATGTTCACATTTAATTATTTAATTATTTATAGGTATGAGGTTTTATATATTTCCTTGACTCAATCTTAAAAGTAAATATATATTATAATATACAGGTACACATTAAGGTTATTGTACTAGCATGTAATACATCGTCATATAACACGTGTATACATACATATACTTTGATAGTTTAATTTATGTATAATAGGTAATAACTGAATAACTAATAACTTTAGGTATATCCTAGTTGTATTAGTAGCAGACAACAGTAAATTTATACTATATCAGTTTCCCCGATTCTAATTAGGGTAATTCAAATTTGAAATTCATAAAATTTTGAATTAGGTGTACTTGAAAAATGTTGGATTCTTAGTCTACTTTACATTACGATTCGTTTGTATTCATTTTATTCAACACATATGATATAATTCTCATTTTTTTGTTTTGTCACATCTACGGAATCGTAAATAGAACTTTTCATTATTGCAAGCACACTGGTAATAAATAAAATCTAAATTAACTTATCTCTTTTAGTATAGTAAAAAAGTATACATGGGTTTGAATCAATGCGATCAATTTGAACACAAAATATATTTACTAATAAAATGTGAGTAATATATATATATTTTTAATTCATAATAAATATTTATATAAATAAATACATTTTTATTCTTATTGGTTACATTATAATTTACATACCGAAACAAATTTAAAAATAAACAATTAAATATTTAATATATTATAATGCATTTGATATTATTATCACAAACAATATATACAATAATACATTAATTATTATAAAATTAACATATATATATATATATAATTATTGTGTTGACAATAATAACACGTCATACATAAAATAATTACTTTAGAAATAAGTAAGCCTTTCAGATGTTTTAAATTAAATTGGAAAATTATATAATCACCTTTAAAGTTCGGTTATAATTAATGCTGTATACTTATGTAAAATAATTGTAATTAGTTAATTTGTAAAATCATACTCAAATTAATAACTATATTGTGTGATTAAAATGTTTCCAATATTTTTAAATGTAAGTAAGCGACGACTGTTCAGTAATCAATTTTGCACCTCGAAACGAATGCTCGATACCAGCAAATGTTAGCCATTTACTTGATATTTAGTTACGATTCGTTGATTGTTGTAATTAGAATAAATCAGTTATGATTTAAGAACTACCAAAACAAAACACGTGATTGTGTAATTGATTAAAAATACAATGATAAACCGATTTTTCAAGTGCAATAGTTGTCATTTTGATTACCTTATTTATATTTAGAACTTCGTAGTCGTTATATTATTCCTAATATTCGTCAAAGCCCATAGGTATAATGTTGTGTTAAGCAACTACTATCTGAATATGATACAAATACGTTCTACGTTTTAAGAACTGCGTAAGCAAAACCACGCGTAGTGCATGCATAGGGTTATGGACTTATGAACTAATACGTACATTTAAAATAATATTTCGGTTTTATCGGTTGATTAACGTCATCACGTGTAATGTGTGCGCGTTTGCAGAACGACAGTGAGAAAAGAATAACATTAAGCCTCGTGTAGGTTTTATCCGTTAGTAAGTCGTTCATGTCATTCACCCTCGTTGAAATCGAATTCTTAGAGGGTGAAACTTTCCATCGATAGTAGTAAAACGAAAAAATTAGGGTATACATTTAATTTCAGATCTGATGCCGTTTTTTCATAGGATCAAGTTGTGTTTTTCAAGACAAGAAACAATAATGGTTTCACCTTATCCAGAATCGTATTTCAATAATCTTACCTTATGAAGTGCACCCCCCTTTAGGAGTACCATTGATTCTTAAGATCACCTCGAGTTACATGTTTTTAAAACATTTTATTGAAAAATGTTATCCGTTTATGTAATACGAAAACAGTGATTGTAGTAAAAATTGAATAAATAATAACTAAAGATAATTGTTGTCGTGTAAATAATACATTTTGTGCTAAGCTACAAAAAGCGCTAAATGTTTAAGAAAAGAATCATAACCATTTCTTCAATAGTTATTGATGCATCGATCTAGTATAACTATGAAAACCGAAGTTAACGATTATCATATTTATATATATATATATAAATAAAATCTCGTGTTGGTACATCATTTTCATTGCAGTGCAGTGATCACTTATCAGTAAACTCCAATTATCGTTTTAACGGAAGATATTTGACGGTAATCCGTTGGAGCGCTTAAACATTTCTTGCTCAAGTCCAATATTAAGAACTCTTTGTTGCCGAGGAGAATTCAAGTTCAGGGCACGGCGAACACACCGAGGTGTTGAACAGTGTTAGGAAATCGATTTCGTATTGTGACGGTCGCGTGGCACATCCTACGCAGAAAACCGTTTACATCGAACCGGACAACGGCAGTGGCGTAGTTACGTAAGGGGTTTCCCCCAGATTTTTTTTTTTTTTTAATGATATTTAATTATTATTTATTAATATTTACGTATTATAGTAAAATGATATTTTAATTTTACTACGATAAGGTATATATTAAAAAATTTCATTAAATACGAAACATAATTATAATAGCATTTCAAATGTTATATAGGACCTCGTATTAAGATATACTAAGAACATTGTGAATGGACTCTTAAACACCCCCTCCCCACCCCAGAAAAAAATCGTGTCTACACCACTGGACCACGGTATCGTGTGTTGAAACTTGAGGGGACGGTTAAACTCAACAGCGGGAACAACAAGCAATAAACCCCGTCGACCCCGTCGTACCGCGGCCAGACGAGTGACGCCATGTCAGACCACGGGCCGCTGCGTCGCGCGGTAATCGTAATCGTACGGCGCAGCGGCTTTCGACCCATCACGTGAAGGGGGGGTCGTACCCCGGAACCACTAAACCGGTGTGCGCGGTTGGAAAGACAGCCGAGAGAACACTTTGCAAGCGACATTATTTTCGTGCGAACGGTTTCGGCGGACGGGCGTCGGAAAAAAAAAAAATAAACGAATAAAATACTCGCCGCCGCCACCGCGGCACGGTCGATGGCGCGGCGCGGGGAGCGCGGATGATGATCTCGCCGCAGGGAGTTCGGGACAGCGCACGCACGACGGACGGTTGACACCGGGGACCCAGTCCGTAAACACCTGGTCCGCGTCCCGGCGGTCCAACAGGTGGACCCCTAACCCTTCTAACGGCGGCGGCGGCGGCGGCGGCGGCGAAAGGACGGAGGACAGCGGACCGAGCGCGCGCGAGATCCGAACGGATCCGGTGCCGTCGTTACGTAAAAGTAGTAGGAGTCGCGCGGGGCGAGCGTGTCGACGGCGGTCCGTCCGGGCACGCGACGGCCGCGTCGTTCGCCGTCGACGCCGTCGCCGCACAGTCGGCATCTCATCGACCCGCGGAGACATATATCATCGAATCGCAATCATCCGTCCGCGATCCGCACGGTAAAACGCGCGTCCGCCGTCCTCCTTACGTTACCGTCCGCGCTACCTACCACCTGTACCGCCGTGCGCGCGCCAGTGCCGCCGTTCTCGTCTATTATTACCGCGCGCGCGAGAGTGCTGTTTACGACGACAACGATAAACGTAACCACGCGCGTGCCTGGCAGTGTCGGAATGACCGTAATCCGGGACGAGAAACCGCGACGGTAAAACGTTGTCGTGTTGTTTATTTGCATTTTATTATTTGCACACGTCCCGTCCGACCGACCGCCGTATCCGCGCTATCCGTTTTCGCCCGCGTTCTCCCGGCTCAACGGTTTTTCGTTTCCCCGCACCCCCCGTATACACTTTTTCCGCGTCGACCGACCGATTCGGCGGACCGGACACCGCGCCGGGTCGCCGCCGCCGCCGATGAGATCCGGTGCCGCCCAGGGCATATCATCATCATCCGTCGGTGGACGTCCCTCGGTACTGCTTGACGGGACATGAAACATTCCTTCAAGACGTTATGGAACACCTGGCAATGGGGATGCGGCAGAACCGTGAGTACGACGCGCATCCGTTAACCGTGACGAGCCGTAACTTTTATGTCGGTTGTCGCCGCTCGCCCCGTTCGTTTCTCGACACGTGTCCCCTACCGAAAACCGTGACGGCCAGCAGCGTGCTGCCGACGACGGTTTTTCATTTATTGTTTCGCCGCGAACACGTGCGTTTTAGGCACTGCGATCACTCGACTCGCGCGTGGTGGTTCGTCTCGCTGCACCGAAAACGCACGAAAACATTACCGAAACGGGTTCGGGGTTTCTTAACATTTCATCTCGCTGTTCGATTTTTGTTTTTTTGTACCGTCACACAAAACCCTGATCGTACAGGTAGCCGTTGGGTAATAGTGCGATAAAAAAATTAACGATTCCCTCGAACGAATCGAAGTAAAAAATATTACACGAGACAATGTACACGCTTCATTTGCATAGTTTCTTGGAAATGTTTGCGCATTTGTTTTCACGGAAAACGTATTTTTTTTAATTTTTTTTTTTATTGAACTGTGTTTAAAACAATGTGATTGAAATTCAATACCCGCAACGGGTGTGTTTATTCTTTCGATAAGTATTCAATGGATATGATTGAAAAGCACAAATCTCACGACTTAATAAGATAATATTGATATTATTACAACAAATGAAATTCTACGTGCGGGTTCTGAAATCTTAACCAGTCATCATAATTCATATTACATAAATGGAAAGTTATCCTAAATCAGGCACTCGTGCAAAAGCTTTGTGAAAAACAGTATTTATAATATACGAGTACTATTATGTTAAATTCTATTGAGTAACATTTTTAAATCGTCAAAGTAATCAGTGAGCAGTTATAACTAATTATATTTTATCATTTCATTGTATGGTGTAGTAAGTAAAATATTCATAGAACTATAAAATGAACAACGAAGAAATAAAAGAAAAATTGTTTAAAAAAAATAAAGTTGATTAGGTATGGTTTCCAGTTTTTTTATTCCCACGTAAAATCTAAATAGTTCAAATTAATAGAAACTATTATAACTTGATAAATTTATCATTTCACAATGCATTTTATGTATAATAACAGACATAACACTTTTAATAGACTGTTATCTGAGTATTCAATGTTGAAATATGTTCGTACGGGTACTAATAATAGGTACTAATTATATTGAATAACTAAGGATTTTATTTTAAATACAAATATTTAACCTACGATTTAATTTCTGAATTTTTATTAAGATAATTTTCTAACTCATTGGTTTTAAATGTTTTTTTTTCAAATATTATTTGTGTATCAAAAAAATGTTGATTATTATAATGTATTCTTGTGTTGTATGAACTTATTAAGAGGACTTTATCAATTTATGTACCTATGTACTATTAAAAGTACCTAATTTATAATGCATTTAAAATCATATATTAGTGATGATCAGCAAATTACGATAAGTTTATGTATATTTTTTTATAAAACACAAAAATAAAAAATCCATTTATTCATTGATTTCGTAATATCGTTCCTATCGTTTTTGGAATAAAGAGAAAAAGACAAATATATACTTCAATTTTAGTAATTTACATGTATAAAAGGTATATGTATATCATATTTGTTTAGCTTAATATTTATAAGTAATAACAAATGTATGCAATAAAAATCATTATAACCTAATTAAAAATGAAATAAATAATTATCCATGTATTCATCTCCCTATGATTATATACATATAGTCATATACATAATTTGTTACAAATAATAAATATGTTTATTTTTTGTATTATTTAAAAATCAACATTTTAAAATTAATCTAATTCGATAATTAAATATAATTATCAACTTTAAAAATTGTATGTGTTTTTACATAGAAATAATTAAACGAAATCTTAAAGAAAAA
Organism: Sipha flava; assembly: GCF_003268045.1. Lineage (NCBI taxonomy): Eukaryota > Metazoa > Arthropoda > Insecta > Hemiptera > Aphididae > Sipha > Sipha flava. The sequence continues at coordinate 59,495 of NW_020273561.1, read as the reverse complement.
ATGAATAGTTAGTTCTTATGTAATAATTAAAAGAATATTTATTCGTATTGTATCAATGTGTAAAATAATAATAATTTGGTGTGATACATTTTTTATACTATTAATTTTGTTCACGTGATATAATGATATATAATGAATATTTCTTTTCAATATTAACTGATACATTCTAGAAAAAAAAATTATAGTAATTTATTTTATTTTATTGAGGTGAACGAATAAGTATAAAATAATATTTAATATTTGCTGTTGATTTAACCAATATGCTCGTATTATACATATACGTATACGCTATGGCGAAACTAAGAGGAAGAAGACGGGGATTTATCCCTAGATGTAAAATTTTAGAGGGTGTAAATTTTGTACATAATCTTTTATTGATTACTAGTTTGATATTCTTCACTTTTTTACTAATAATGTGTTTATTATAGGGGAGGTTAGTTGATTCATGGTCTATGGTAGAACGTAGTTTTAATATTTTTCCTGGGCGTAGAAATTCCTAGTTCCACTTTTGCATATTTATTATTAGTAGAATAAAATTAATGTTTATTAATAGTATTAATTAAAGTAAATGCTTTATGAATATACTTATGTATAGACTTATTAAAAAGTTATAAAAGTGTATAAATAAATGTGTGTTAATATATGATAATAATTCAAAAACATTTTTTCTAAATTGTAAGTGCAATTTGTTATTAATTTTTACTAACTGGTGTATGAATTACAAAAGAAATTAATCCCAGTCTATTATATAAGAGTTGTAATATATATGCGCAATATATTTATTTAATTTTCAACTTCGTGTGGTCTATAATTAATTACTGAAACGCTTTAAATGTAACGATTATAACATAATTATAGTTCAATGAAATCATAAAATGTTCATGATCGAATTAAATATTTATGTAACTGGACATTTGCATAAACTAATTGATACATCATAACAATAACAGCATGAACCTCATCAGATGTAACGTTCAACACATTATTTTTATCGGTTCACATTAATTAAAATGTTAAAGACGAATGTCTAAACACTAATCGTTTTAACCAGTCGTTGATTTAGAGACACTCGTGAATTCGTGTAATTTTAAATAAAAGCATGTTAGTGGTCGAAATATTTTATTGAATATGAGATGTTGATGAGTCAGTTTAAGTCGTATACTAGGAACACATGGTAAACATTTTTTATGTAAGTTCTCAGCAAATTTAATAATATTTACGGCGTCCTACGTGGATTAACTAGTTACGATTTCTCTTGCATCAAAAAGTATAGTAAAATCTTATTTTATTTTTTTATAACTCATTTATGTATAAATCAAATTTATAAATTTTTGAAAACAAAGGTAACATTTTCAATTGGTTTTGATATTTCTAGACATTTTAATGTTTAAATATTTAATGCATTATTTTGAAGATCTTAGATTTTTTTTTTTGTTTTTTTTGTAAAAAAGTAGTTATTAACTATTAAAATTCGTGTCTTTCTATCGACCAATAATAACTTATCACCAAATTATTTTTTACAAAAATCTTGCCTGCTACATTTTTTTTGATTTATGAAGTTAAGAAGTTAACATACTCTAAAAATCGAATTCCTTAAAATGGTATTTTTTTTTTTTTTTTTTAATGCTTATACTATACTTACAGAAATTTTAAAATTAAATTTTTTTCGTTTTACAATAGAACATATTTATTTAAACCGTTATTAAATGTTTGTTTAGTCTTTACTCACATTATTTATTAAAGAAAAAAACGTAATGTGATTCTCTTTATTAACATAGGAGATATCACAATTAGTAATTCCACACGGGGCATCCTGCATTATATCATATTTTACCGCGAGTGATGTTTATAGAGGAAAACTAATTTATCGTGATTTTTCTACGATTGAGTTAAAATTATTATATAATCCAAATTTCGCGTAGGACTACACAATCATAAAAACGATGAGTTTTGTGTTGACAAGTCCATGACCTATTTTATGTTTTACATTTTAACCTCCAGTGTCTCATAAATAATATTACTCAAAACTCGGAACAAAAAGATGCAAATTTATTATAAGACTATATCATTTTTCGTACGAACCGGCCCCTCAGCGAGACGATGGTAATGGTTTCTATCTTAGCGAAATATTATAATAATCACGTAGTACTGGCATGTTCGGAGTCTATACTTTGATTTGTTCAACGAGTCGATTGTTATACACGACAATTAGTGACAGTTGTTAGGCGTTAAAATATTTGTCCGTATCATGTGTCTCGTGTAATATTTGTTGTTGGTTTTGTGCGAAACGGGTATATCATATAAATGCGTTCGAGAAAACGCTGTTCTACAACGCCCCAGCGGACACGATTGACGTACCTAATGATCACACTCGATCCGTGTGTTGTTTGCACGATCTCGCGGACCACGGTTTCCGACGGGAAACCAAATGTTGTTATCATTTGTGCACCGCTCGCTAAGCGGATGGGGAACTTACGGGCATTAAGCTCCGCGGTGGCAACACGCGCGCGCGGCGACGACTCGATCAATCACGGGTGTTGTTATTGTGTGTACCTATGTCGAAAACGTCTCGGTAGCGGATTGACTCATATTTACTGCCAAGGTTCAAGGCGTCCAAAAAGGAAATACTTATGGGATTTAATTTAAAACATTGTGTTAAAGCGTCCTTCGGTGAACCCCATGCGGACAGAGTTCATACGTTTCGTGCGCGCGCGTGTGCGTGCGCGCGCGTGCCGCGCGTTACCGATTTAAATTGAGACGAAGCCATCGTCGTCCCATTACAATAACAACTGCATTAGCTAACTATATTAGCGGAACAGAAAAACCGTGTGATACATCGCGCGTGTGCTTTCGTTTTGCAGATCATGTCCGCCGTGGTTGCCCACGTCAACTCGATTTCCGTGGGCATGTGCCAGGGGTTCTCAGCGGTACTCCTTCCGCAGCTTCTCGACTCCAGCAGCTCCATACTGGTGAACAACGTGGAAGCGTCGTGGATAGGTGAGCGCAAACCGACGGCTGTGCCGTATGGGCCCGACGGGGCACATTTGTTGTACAACGATTGTCACCGCACGCGCACGTAACGCCTAGCGCTGCCGGCGGTGCACGACATACCTGTACGTACAAGAACGACCGCGCAAGCTCCGAGCGGGGTTATACATAATCGTGTTAACGTAAGGCGCGTGTCGAAAGGAATAAGGCAACCGGTTTCGAAAATGTCCCCATAACAGATAATTCACCTACTTAACGGCCGTATTTAATTGATAATACTGGTTGATCAATGTTAGCGGCGAGAAGAGCTGTGATCGTAGTTCGCAGCGATCGATCGCGTTCGGTGGGTACATCGCTCACGGAAGGTATACGGTTTCCGTGGGCTTTTCGTATTCGGAACCAACTGCCGCGCGCGCACACTCCGTCGAATTTCCACGGTTTTTCAGTAAAATAACCGAACCAATAAGGAAACGATTCAATCACTGATTCCGATTCCGAAACGAATTATTAGTAGGTACGCCAACTCGCGTGTTCCGTAGGATTTACTTTCGCTCCAACCGCAGACCATAATTTCAATCATTAAGAGCAATGTCATTATCTATCCCGGGTTCGAGGTGTCTCCAGGTTGCGGTCAAGGTTATCCAGTATGAATGTTCGATAACAATCGCTCGCAATAAATATAATTTGCAAAACGGCAAAAATATGAAAGTTCCTGTCCGCAGGTACACGCACGCGCAATTATCAGCTTAAATGACACATGATTGATATGCCGAGTGGTTGGCCCGTCGGTACATGGATAATTCAATATGATTTTTTCTACCAGATTCCGTCATTATTTTTTATCATTTTTATCATACTTAAACGAATTAAAAAAAAAAAAATAGAAAAAGTTGATAGTATAATTTATTACCCTATAGTCCATGGTTATAGTTACAATAAAAATATATATAAATAGGAGGTATAGGTGATCAAATGTGATGACTACAGAACACTATTATAATAAATTAGTATTTTATTCAAAATCGCTAAAAAGAAAACAATTAACAAACATTGTCCACTATCGTAATTGATTTTTTTTTTTATATATAATGGAATTTCATAAAATGTATTTAATACACGAAAACATAACAATGTTTTAATATTTGTATTATATTAAATAACTGTGTGCCAAGTACCCGTATTCAGTGGCGTATTTTCAAATTGTTTGTGGGGAGGGAAGGTTACATTTTTCAAAAAATAAATGTTTTAATAATATTATAAAAACACATATAAAGTATGAATTAATAATTATACTATCATTATAAATACAAATGAAAAGTTATTTACAACCACAAATAATATTTTCGTTTTCTGTTCCTTCGTAGCAAGTTATTTATGACTTTTGAACCTTTTTTTTCTTCTAAGGAATTCGAGCACGAGAACCACTCACCAGTAAAATACGCCACCCCCGTATTAAACAGTAAGCAATATGTGTCAATATTTTATTGAACCTCGTTTATTGTTACTCGTTATACTAGCGCTGTATCATATCTTCAAGAAATATCAGTACTCGTATGTGAAATTTTCGAAAAAAAATCGATTTGATTAATTCACTGCCTGATGCAGGTTTTGTTTTATAGCACTTAAGCGGTCAATAATATTAGCGTCTTACGTGTGCGTATTTTAGGGAGGGACAAAGAGGCGATTGATTCCCCTTAAATCCGTATTTAAGGAATTGATTAAATATGAGATATATATTTAAAATTTTTTTAATGTGGATCATTTTATAACGAAATCAAATTACACGTTGTTGTGAATACTGAATTGGGCTTTTTGTCGGGTCTATACATAGTGAAAAATTAAATAAAACACAAGTGCAACTTTCAAAACACAAACAGGTGATAAAAGAGAACTGCACAAAAATCGATTCTAAGTGGATCCGACATTAGATTAAAAAAAAAAACAAAAACCTTAATATTATTAAGGATTCACCTGATATAACCAAAAATTTAACTTGTAAATTTTGAGCCTGAATTGAAGAAAAAATTTGAGTCTCCTCCCCCCTAGAAGTAAGTCTTAATACGCTCCTGGCGTCTTTTACTAATCATATAACTCGGTACGATGCAAAATGTGTGCATTAATAGTATTATAATTCGTATCGAATGCAATATCGTTTCGATGACACGGGTTTTCTGCGTCGAAAACTTGAGAGGCCACCGATCGTAATATTATAAAGCAGTCATCGTGTTAATTGAAAACGATGTAGTGTATTTGTACGCGTTGAACTTGTTCACGGTTCACGATGAAACGGGCGATAAAAACAAAACATCAACCGGAACAACATCATTATGTTCGGTTTTGTTTTCAATTCGACAAACGCGCGTTGACCAACCGTACGCATCGCAACAGTCGTACAGAACAACATGATCCGACGTGGTCACATCATTACTTGTCCAGTCGTTTCCCGGACCAACTCGTAATATAATATTATAATAATAATGATGAAAATAAAAAAAATAAATTGTTTATTTAAAAATAAAACGCAATACACTCGTAACTCATTTCGTCCGCGTCCCTTTCGCAGCGAGCCTGGGAGTCGTATCGAACCCGTTGGGAGCACTGATGTCGGGTGTTTTCATGCAGACGCTGGGAAGGAGGATGACCGTTCAGCTGACGGCCGTACCGTTCTTGATCGGTTGGACGGTGATCGGGCTGTCCACGGACGTGACGTACCTGTGCCTGGGACGGTTCGTGTCCGGAGTGGCTATCGGTAAGTGAACGTCGACGGCGCGTCTAAACGAAGGTAACGCTCCGCGCCGGGCACCGCGGAACAACAACGCGTTTGCCCGGCGGACCGGCGCGTGCGGATCACGTACCGTGACCACCGCCGAGTGTTTGCCGACCCGAACGACCGTTGTCTGATATTCATAACACGCGGCCGTGGCGCGCGGGGTGTTGCAGGCATGTCGTCGGCCTGTTACGTGTACGTGGCGGAGGTGAGCTTGGCTAAGCACCGGGGAGTGCTGTCGGCGTTCGGGCCGATTTTCGTGTCGATCGGCGTGCTGTTCGTGTACTCGCTGGGCGCGATCATGCCGTGGCAGATCGTGTCCATCCTGTGCGTGCTCACGTCGTTCCTCAGCTTCCTGACGGTCAACCTCATTCCGGAGTCGCCGTCGTGGTTGGCGTCCAAGGGCCGCGTGACGGACGCGGGCAAGGCGCTGATGTGGCTGAGGCGCAAACCGTCGGTGGCCGACAAGGAGCTGGCCGAGATCCTGAACACGCTGAGCGTGAACGGGGATGGCGGCGGCGGCGGCGGCGGCGGCGAAGGGGCCGAACGGACCGCCGCGGCGGGGCCACGGCTCAGAGACTTCCTGGCGCCGGCCGTGTGGAAACCGTTCCTGATCCTGGTGTGCTTCTTCGTGCTGCAGGAGGCCAGCGGCGTGTACGTGATACTGTACTACGCGGTCAACTTCTTCCAGGTGGCCGGCTCCACGCTGGACAACAACCTGGCGTCGATCATGGTCGCGCTGCTCCGGCTCATTATGAGCATCACCGGTTCCATATGCATACAGCACCTGAACCGCCGCACGATGGCCATCACGTCCGCGGTGCTGATGGCCGTGTCGATGGCCGCGTGCGGCACGTACCAGCTCATGTACAGCGCGCTGGACGTGGACGACCGGCCGTTCAGCTGGGTGCCGCTGGTGTGCATACTGTTCAACGTCAGCGTCAGCATGCTGGGCATGGTGCCGCTGCCGTGGATGATGATCGGCGAAATGTTCCCGCTCAACGTGCGCGGCATCATGGGCGGCCTGGTGCCGTCGCTCGGTTACTTCTTCATATTCATCACGGTCAAGGTGTCGCCCGGCCTGATGTCCGCCCTGGAGACCGATCAGATCATGTGGCTGTTCGCGGCCGCGGCCGCCGTGGCCGCGTGCTTCTGCTTCGCATTTCTGCCGGAGACGCGGGGCAAGAGCCTGCACCAGGTCGAGCAGCTGTTCAACAGCCCCCCTGCTAACGGCACTGGATACCCGGAGAAGCGTTTCAGGCCCAAAGAGTCCGCGGTGTACTCGATTAGTTAGGATCGATCCTGGTAGCCACGCGCGAGAGTTCTATTAATTTATTTTCACCTGTAAACGCTATATACCTACGCTACATCATATTCTATCACTTTGGCTGTGGACGAAACTAACTAATCACATAACATTATTACTATTATTTATTATTATTATTTTATTTATTTATTATTATTATTATTATTATTTTTCGGATCCGCGTAATTCCGTTTGACATTTTCGCCATCCGTTTACGCGAAAACGTGTCCGTCAGACGGAGGTCGCGAATAGTAAAAAACCAAACGATTCCGACGTGTCGAAACGGAATGATTAGAAATTCCGTTCACAGATTCACAAGTCCGACATGATATTTGAAAGAGATTTTATTTCATTTTTCGAATATTTATCGCCACCAGAGTAGCACCCTAAGGCGTCTACATCCACTCCTATATCCTATATTACGTGGCGTTTTCCGTCCCAATCGAATTTCAATTTTGTTGTCGTACCTAACTGTATTACTTCGTGTGCACCTACTCACAGTAATCGTACGACAGTGATATGTGATTGAAAATAAATAGGTAGTTGTTTATGTTATCATGTAGTTTTGTTATTTTATAGTGTATATCTTTAAGTATTTACCAATATTTATTTATTATACAATAGTATTGCCTAAATTGTAAATAAAACAAACTTGTGATATTATTTTATTGTTAGGGAAATTTTGTAAAATCAAACTTTGTTACGTATTGTGTCGAATTTTTTAATATGAAACCATTTATTATCTGTATTAGAAAATGATAAAAAATAAAATAAAAAAAAATAAACAGTAAAAAAAAACTGAATACCTAGAATAACGACTTTTTTATGTTTTTTTATACTTATAGATGACTTATTCTGTTACGTGAGACGTATCAGTTCTACTTCTTTAAAAATGCAGTTATACTACACCACAAAGAATTGCCACGATAGTCTATAATATAAAACGAGTATGTGCCTGTGTATGAGTATGTGCAGTGATTCTAAAAACGTAAATTTTATTTTAACAAAATTAAAAAGTAATCGCTTTTAAGAAATGTCAAGTAAACAAAAATTCAAATAGGCTCCCAGTGAACGTAAAATATTTATTAAAGAACAATTTCAATTTCAGAGATAACAATGTAGCTTACCGACATTAACTTTTACTGGACAATAATTAATAACGTATACTATTACAGACACATGTTCAGAAACTAAAAGTCTTGTACCTACTTAACATATTTTAACATGACCAATTCATCTAACAAACGGTTTAAGAACGAGGGAAATTGTTACAAGCTAATCGAAACAATATTATTATTATAAAAGGGTTTTGACTCACGAACAACTCTTTTTTGGGTATAGTTATAAGTATATCTCATGTCTTGGTATAAGAATATTAAAATAAATCACAATCAACACAATACGCGCTTGGATTTTTATTGTTTGAATGAAATTAATTATAATCCCTCCCGACAAGTAACGTGTATATTATAATGATATATTATTACCAATATTCGTCATTGATGGGCGTACAGTATTATCTTTAATTTATACACTCGGTAATTAAACATAATCGTTCATGAATATTTAAAATTAGTAGGTTAATTCGTTATTCGCTAATTTAAAGATGTCGATATGATTGTGTTCTTTTGTTAATTTAGTAATCGATTATTAGTCACATAGAACATAATAGTCACATTCCGGTGAATATAATAACTATCTAGCTACTGTTAAAAAGCAATGCCTTGTCTATGTAACCATTCGTATTTTCTTTATTTTTCGTTGCTTTCTTCGAAGAATAGAAGAATTCGAGAATAGGATGTTCATTTTACAGTATCTTGTACAAACTGATTATAAGATTGATAGATTAATTATGTTAATAAGATAATATAATCGTTTTCCATTATTTTTCATTCAAATATGATACTAAAGAATCAATCATATTACATTATGACGAGACCTAACATTTTTTAAATTATTTTCACTGATGAGTTTATAAGGGTTCTTTTATCATCAATTTTTACAGTTACTCTTTCTCTTCATACAGCTGGCTGTGACCGTCTTATCCGTACAAATATTACCATCGCTTGATCTGTCTTTTTCGTACTTTCCTTATACACATGTTTACAAAAAACACTGGGTTCAATTGATTATTATATTGTGTTTATGCTTAAAATGTTGTTAGATACCTATGTTGTAACTTATGTTTTTGTTTTTCTTGTTTCTTCGGCGTACAGAAATTTATATTCCTATATATATACTTACACTTTAATTAAATTGGCTTTCATTACACATTATTATAGTCATCAAAAAAGTTCTGCATCGTTAGTAAGCCATTATAGTAGTTGAAATTAATAACTATTCTATTATGATCATTGGTATTACAATTGTAATAATACATAATATGAAAAAAATTACATACCTTGCCGTTATAAGAATAGTGATCGTTTTAATATTTTATGACAGAAATAAACTGTGCAGCAATTCAGTGTTTTGATACCAAAATTAAGTATTAATAATTGTGGATCGATTTTAAGTGAACTTATGCATAAACGTTAACTGACATTTTATGGAAAATATATTAATATTCATGATTTTATTAAAATATTTTTATTGAAAATTGAAAATTAACAATTTAAAAAATGTTTGATTAAATTGTTATAACAATTTAAAAATAATAACAAAGATTAAAATAATTTATTATTAATTATTAAACTGTTTTGTAGTATGTAGTAGTGCGATTATATAGTAGTAGTACTTCTAAAATAATAACTATGTATTATTAAATGTTTAAACAATTTATTAAAAGTTATTAAATGTTTCCAATAATACCCATATAAGTAAATTACAAAGTATAAAAATTTAAATTTTTTGTCTGAAATATTATTATAAATATTTGTAAATATTTACTATTTATTATTTTTGCATTTATATGAAATATATTTTATTTATCGTTTTTATTGAATCAGTTATCGTAAATTATACATATGTTATAGTATATTATATGTTCTATATATGCTAAATCTTTGATATTATTATTTTATTTAAGGTTATTTCAACATCATAGAATCAATGTTTCTTCGGCCGTTAAAGTAAAGTCTTTTGAGAGCCAGGAAAGATAAAACGTGTTGGCGAAAACACACTATACACAATACGACTTGCCAAAACTATTTTCAGTGTTCAGTGTTGACCCTTTTCAATTGGGTCTGAACTACTTAAAAGGTGAACAACAACAGTATAATTAATAAATTACTTCCATTTAATCAAACAAAAGTATAAAATATAAAAGTATAATATCCATATAACATTATAGGTAATTGAATTGTTAACATATCAAACATTATTGATACATTCCAAAACAGATTTTAGTTAATTTTATTGTTTACTAATACAATACAAAATTAAAAAAACAAAATATTTTGATTTCAATTTTCTTTTTTAGCTTGATTATTCGTAAAATGAAATCTATTATTTTATTTTATTATTAAAGAAGACAATAGTAAAAAATTGTGTAGGAAATATTTCAAATCATTTAATGAAAATAAACTATAACTAGACTAGGTATACTGAATTAACCGTTTTTTATACGTATTATGGTTATCATACATTGTTTTGTTATAGTTTTGACATTAGTTTTATAACGTAGATAATCAAAAGCTCCTAAATAGTGAACTAAGCAATACTTTATCAGTCATCATATTTATAGTTAAAATTTAAACATACATTTGAATATAGGTAAACTATAATGATATACGTATAATAAGGGCGCCACTCATATTTTATTTTATTTTTATAATACATTTATTACTTTACTTTTTGCCTTACTTACTTTACTAGGTTCCTTTTACCTTAAAAACTATGTTGATGAATTTTTAGAATTTTGAGTCAAGTTTTACCCGTCGTTCAAGCATATTAAAATTTTTAATTATATTAATATTGAAAATATATTATTTATTTTATTATTATCATATTATTAACTGTCGACTTTATATATCCATATAAATATTTTTAATAAATTTATATTATGCAAAGGATAAAATATACAATATTAACAAAAAAAAAAAAAAAAAATAGTATAAAGTATCACAAATTATGAAGAAAAAATTCTAAAGTTATTTTAGATATTATCTTGTTCTCATAAGCTTTTAAATGTTTAATAAAGATTAAATCATTAGAAGGGGCACAAGTAGCATTAGGTAATGTAAAACAATATTTTTCATACACTTTGATAATAAAAACATTTTATATTTGTAATCTCTCAAAAACTTCTGGTTTTAATAAAAACTTTAATCGAAACATACATTTTCAAACAGTTAATAATTTTAGACATCCACCTAGTTCTAAGGAAAGCTCCGGGTGCTTGAATTTTAATTTGTTCACCAAAATGTTCTCCAAGAAATAGCCAACTAAGATGTAGCAATTTTTTATAATTATTAGAAAGGAGATCGATCTTTGTAACTGTGATCTGTGTAAAAAAAAATATGTAAATATTCGTATTAATATTTTAGTTATGTGATAACATAATACCATACATATTGATCATAATATTATTATTAAACAATGGAAATTTTCCAATATGCAACGAACTATTATTGATATAATTTGTGATGTTCTGTGTTCATTGTTTATTTTGTGTTTATTCAATAACTAACTCGACTCGTTTCCATAGTTATTTACTTGATACGCCTATAATGCAACTGTATTGCGGACGAATGTTTTTACTTCGTATTTACATTGTTACCCAAAGTACAGTGGAGTAAAGTTAGAGTATGGATGCCTTTTTAAGTATTTTTAAAACAATAATTTTGAAATGAAAATCAACAACATGAAAAATTATCCGGCTAAATTGAATTTGAAAAATGATCACAGTGCAGACTTTACGTCGTATGAAGATAAAAATAGCAAAAGAAAAACTAGTGCACTTAAACGTGAAAAAGAAAGGTAAGGATGGTAACTTTAATTGGAAGATTATAAATTGCGACCAGAATTTTTGCGTAACATTATTCATGATTTTACCTTGTTATGTTATTCTAATGGCTACACAATCATTATTAATCTTTGCCGATTTTAAACGCTGCGCAAACACAATTAATACGTCATTTTAATAAAAGTTTATACACATCACACTAATGTATTTATAATTTGATAAATATAATTATTATAGTAATATATATAATTATAATAATTATATTATATTATATATATATTATAATAATATATATAATTATTATATTAAGTTAATTGGTATTATTATTTGCATTATTAAATTAGTAGCGTAAACTAAAGCATTATATGGTTTAAAATGCTGCTTCAAATTTAAAAATCCAACGCAAAGAAAAAATCATAGAACAATATAAAATAATATATATTAGTGAGGCTCAATATGATAAATTGTTATTAATATCATTATATAGTAACATACATAAATTAATTAATACAATATGCAAGCCCGTATTTATGACGGGGGGGGGGGATAGGCACATGCCTGAGGGCGTCAAGTCTTAAGGGCGGCAAAATATTTTAACAAAATTAATTTTAAAAATGATGTACCTAATGAAAAAAGAATAAAATAATAAAAAAAAAGAAAATAGTATGTTTTATTATGTTATAATTTGTTAATTAAAAAAAGTATTAAACGATTTTCATTTATAAGTTATATTTTAATAATAAAGAATCTTGATTATGGATGAAATAATAAGTGTTATATTATTATTACTTTTTTTTTTGGGGAGGGGGAGCATAAATTATATGTCCGGGGGCGCCAAATTTTTAAATACAGGCCTGACAATATATGTTATATATTCGTAATTTACAAATTTTCCCTTTGTCAGACGCAATTCACGTTGCCCTTTTAATTAATTGATATCCATTTATGAACTGATGAATAAATACATGATGCAGACTGGACACCGATGAAGTAGAACAGAAAGAACTTGATAATATAGAACTGCCAACATCCATTTTAAAACAAATCAATATCAGCGAACAAGATATCACTAATTATACAATAGAAGGTTCTCAATTAGTGACAAACGTATTTCTAGCAAATGAAAATCGCGAAAATAATCGCAGGCATACTGATAAATGCGAAAGAGATGCAAGATTAAAAGCTATTGAGCTTGAATCCGAAATTGCTACAGCTAAATTTAAGGAAATCAGTGATCAGTGGGAGGTTATATTAAAAAAAAATGACGCACTAGAAATCCATAAACATTCTGAACTTCAAAAAAGTTTGTTGAAAATATTTATTTTAATAATACAAAACATCTAATTTAAAATTCTTCTTAATTTTAGAGCGAGGACTTGAGCTTATCGAACAAAAAAATCAAATGATTGAAATACTGAAACGTGATTTAGCTGAATCGGATACCAGGTTTTTAGACGAACAAGCCGCTCAAAGTGAAGATGTACGCATTTTACAAGAAAGAATTGAAAATCAAGTAAAATTTATGAGAAAGCAGTACAAAAAACATATTCAATGTATAAAGGTTAGTATAATCAAGAGTATATAAGGAGTAATTAAAATAAAAATAAGTAGTTTACACAAGTAAACATGTTAGTTTACACTAACTTTTAAATATCTGAACATAATATATTTAATGTTGAAAAATATTTAAATATAATAAAAATATTCATAATTTATTAATATGTATTACAATTTCATTTTTGTTTAAAATAAATGTAACCAAAATAATTTTTGATTATATTATAATACAATAATTCAATGTTAAAATATTCATTAGTTAAAAGTTAAATTTCATTTTATGAATACTTATAAATTTATTGAACATATCTAATATGAATAAAATTACAATTATTTTTGTAGAATTTATCCAATTTATTTTTAAAATAATAAGTAATTTTTGTTTTATAATACACATCGTTTTATCGATACTTAGAAAGTGATCTTACATAAACTAAAGCGAAACTAAATAAAGCGATATTTTCCAACAGTCAACTATGGAACAACAAAGAGAATTTAGAATTGTTCATGCTAATGAAAGTTGGAATACTAATTACAATGGGACGATGTTAATTGAATCCAATTCTTTAAACGACCGACTAGCTATGATTGAAAAGAAAGAAAACAATATTATGAAACAATACGAAATGAATGAAGAAACAATCAGAAATTTAAAATCAAATATTAATACAGAGTTGCACGTAAGTCTAAAAAATAGGAAAACGTATCACGGTTCATTAAATTTTGCCAGAAAAAAATATCAAACTATTATTAAAATTAATCATATTTATTAGAATATGCAAAGAGAATTTGATTTGATTAAACTGAAGTGTTTAGACAACGTCGAAAAACTTAATTACAATTATCAGGTATTGAAAAGACGAGAAGAGGAAAATGCTTCTGCAAAAGCTGCCCAAAGAAGAAAGATTAACAAGTATTTAACCATATGATATATATATATATATATATACAAATAGGTATTTTATTTTCAACCTTATCTATATTAATTTGATCAGATTACAAGATATTTTATCGAATAAAAGGAAGATTTTACGGGAAACTAAAACTGAATTCAAAGCTAAAGTTCCTTTACTGCACGGTGAAATTGAAAAACTAAAACAAGATATCAAGCGACACGAAAATAAAACTGAAAGGTTTGCTGTAATTCAAGAAAAGACGTTCAAAGAATTGTGGGATTTTTCTCAAAAACAAATCACTATGCAATTAGAAAGGGTAACTAGTTATTAATTACGAATTGTTTTTCAGCTTTCGTGGATTGATATAACTTTTTTAAATTTTTTTTTTTTAAGATTTTTAAAATTGATCAAATAATACACGAAACGCAATTGGGCATCGACTGGCATCCGCCAGATAAACTCAAATACCTAGACGTAAGCGAATTGCCGTCGTTCAGGAAAAAGCCTTGCACGCCGAATGCAGAAAGTACGTTTGTGAATACACTACGCTAAACAATGCACTATGCGTTTTCTTTGCACTTCCCTGAAGTAGGAACAATGTGAAAATTACGCTGACCCTGTTCCTCCACCCCCAAAATAATAACTGCCATATATCATATTTTATAAACGAACTTCCGTAGACCTACGGGTGGAGAACGACCAAGACGCAGTGGACTCGTACGCGGAGGCTAGAAAACGGATAATGATGCGATTGATATTCGACGCGACCATAAGAAACGCGTCTTTTATAATAGACAACGAACTGATTGATATTGTGAAATCGCATCCGAAAAAGAACCTTATACTGTTGTACAACGCAATGGCAGCGTACGGCTTGAACACCATGGATTCGTGGAGATGTTTACTATCGTACGCCCAGTCGATGGTGAAGTGTCAGGTTTGCCGTACACCAGTTCTGTGGCGTAAAAGCGGTGTAGATCGGCAGGAAAAAGTTGATAGGTTCGGCTGACTGAAATTAATCGGACGGTGTGGTAATTTGTTCGTTTATTTATTTATTTTTTTTTGCATTTTATTCTACACAGTGAACGGAAACCCGAATCTGAAAATCGATTGGTCGATAACTTATTGGTTTTCACGGAAGCCCATAAGATATCTATCGAAAAAACGTTGTATACGACAACTAATAATATGTTGGACAAGTACGTACTGCGATAATGACTAGGTCAAAATGTATACATTACTGAAATTGTTTGTATTTATTATTTCAGGACACGGTCAGACTACTACAGACCAATTTTCAAACTAAAGTCAACACCGCTTGATATCCACACTGCTGCGGATATTAGTGACTATCCATCATTAGAATGTGCTAATACAGACTCTGATAATTCAACGATTACATGTACGCCAATTGATGAGATTTACATTATATATTCGTAAAAAAAACACATTACTGAAGTCGTACGAGTGATTTCGATCGGTGTAGTAAAATTTTTTATAAATTCCAAGTGTTTAATAGTTAAATATTAGTCAATAAATCTGTGGTAGGTATTTTATGTACACGTACCTATGAGATAAATATCAACTAAAAAAACATCGTAGTATTATTTGATTTTTAATTAAATATTTACTCAAATGATAAACATTAACACAACATTTTCAATGTCAATATTTGTATCATTTTTGATTGTAAACGGCCTGCATATAAAATCAATACACCAATAACTGTTAAATATGTATCAACTTGTACATTAATAAAGTTTATCACAGTTTTATAAAAGTAAAATGCTTAATATCAAAATTAGTACCTAAATTCTTCTATTTGCTTACAAAATAAAATTGCGAATTTTTTTTTTTTTAATTAGTCTTTTCTATTTTTGTACCTCGATAAACGTATTTCAAAACAAAATTTATACAATGAATCGATAAATATAATATTTTTGCTAAAAATTAATTTTTTTTTTTTTTTTAGTTTCTTTGTCATTGACGGATTTTGATCAATTATGTAGTGAAAATGATTCGAATCCAGCAATTAAATCTCAACGCTCATGTAAGTAAATGCTTAATATTTTTGGAATAAAATCTAAGATTTGAAATTTGAGTAGTTTCTCAAGTAGAATTGGAACATTTTCAAATGGAATCTGAAGAACAAAATGATTATTCAGAATATACTTCACTGAAAGGTTATCAAAATATCAATGAAGAAAGTAATTACAAAATATATATCATTATTAATTATAAGTACAAAAAAGATCTTGGAAGAATCTTCGTTATTTTTGAATTAACTATAATATTGTACTATAAAGAATGATCAAATATGAATAAATAATATAATATGTATATTATATATAATAAACAAATAAATATATTTATAAATCTTAGTAACCTTAATAAAAATTACTCAAAACTCAAGAGTTATGAACAATTTTAGTGTCAAAAAATAATTAATATTTTCATTTTTAGAAGATTTCAATGTACAACAATTCCTATGCGATAACCTTGACCATAAATTAGTAATTAAAGACACAGATTATCTTCGCGTCATCAAAAAATCCATTGACATAGCAAAATGTAAAGCATTAAACCAGCAAAGGAAAAATTATTCTGACTTTTACTTAACAAAAACACTAAATATAGAAGACATAAGTGATTATTGGAAACAGTTTCTCTATGCATTTCCTGATAACCGCTTGAAAATGTGGATTATATTTGACAAAGCCATTACGAAATATTACCAAGCGCTACATCGTAAGCACCACATTAAAATTATTTTGTTATACGAGTAGTATTTTTTCGTGTATAATAAATTTAGAATTTCACTAAACTTTCATTTATATATTTACAGTACAATTCAAAAAGACAAAAGAAGTTGAAAAATTAGAAAATGAAAATATGGAGTTGAAAACAATTTTGAAGCATTTTATGGATGCAGAACAGGTATTTCTCATTGGGTTGATAATTTTATATGAAAAATCATCGATTTCATAATGTCTGAAAAATAACAATGAAGACAATTTAATACATTTCAGAATGATGTAAGACTACAAAATATTTGTACTCCCAAAGTTCAAAAAAAGCAGACAGACTCCTTGAAAAATCCAAAAACAACAATGATCACAAATAATTCTACAAACATGTTGTATGGTACATCAGTCCATATATTTTCAGTGAATAGACCTGTTAAAAGTAATAAGCAAACACTTAAAAACTCCAAAGAAATTACATATTTCTAATAAATTTATAGGTATAAAGTGATTAATTAAGTTTAATAATTTTAATTTATAATTGATGGCTGACTTAGTTTTTGTGAGAAATAATAAATACCGTTGTCATTTACTCGTTAGGAAATTCTTACAATAAAAATTTTAAAACGTAAGATTCAAAAATTATAAAATTATAATTGTAATAATAATTTTAATTACAACAGCTTATTTATTATAATATTTTATGATATTGTTTGTATATCTCAACATTTCAATACTCTCAACTAAAATTATTTTTACAAACAAAACACAAAGAAACATATCATAATAATAAATAATAAAATACTAAATGTATTATTGGCACTTCTATTGCGTTGATTGTATTAAATATAATAATATTTGTTTTTTGGTCGTTAATTAAAAGAAATTTTTTGCCATTTGAAGTAGAGAAGTCAGTATTATCTAATGAAGAATGTATCTCATTTAATGACGTAGGAATCCTACGGTAGGATTAATTGGAAATGAACGCTTTCGTGTTCAATGTATAGCCAAATATATCATTGACTGTAAAATTTGAAACACTGTTATTCGATTGAATTTCATTCAAAATTATATCATAATAATATAAGTAGAAATAGATTTGGCTGAAACTAAAATTAAGACCTCCCTAAGTAACGGTAATAATACAAATAAAGAAACAAATTTCTATAATACAATTATTTATAATAAATTACATAAATTAATTAAAGATATAAACTGGAACCACAATATAACAGATAATAACAGTTCTAATTTAAATATTAATTTATAAACGGCTTCCCTACAAAATGTAATAAAACTATCTACAATTACAAAAGCAAACAAATCAATAAAAAGAAACAATCCATGGATTCAAACAACTATAATTAAAGCAATAAAAAAAAGGGATAAACTGCATAGACTAATTAGAAAAGAAATAATAAAAAAAGAAATTAACAGAAATAATAAATAAAATAATACTTTTAATTATTTAACAGCCAATATATTAAAAAATTCCGTTTTTTTTTTAATTATTAAATATTTAAAATGTTATAAATAATTTAAATTATAAAAATAAATATATTATTTAATAAAAAAAACTAAATAAGTACAAAGAAAAACACATTTATGATATAGAAATAAAATTTAAAAATCATGTATAGTCAGTCTTCAAAAAGGAAATATAACAATTAAATATGCATTCTGTGGCATATTTTAATTTGAATGCTGCAGTTGAATTTGTTATAATTAGAGCCCGAAACTTGATGATCTAAAAATATATAAAAAAAATGCACGAAAAAAATGCATAAAAAAATATTAAAAAAATGTATATTTTACTGTAAAAATTGACGAATATTGTTTTGATAAGAATTATATAATTTATAAATTAATTAAATAAAACTATATATAATTTACTCAAATTAATTTTTTTATGGCTAGTTTTTATAGGCAAAAAATGGTAGTATACACTACTTTTCATGAAATTTCTTTTTTTGTCGAATTTCTTGTTTTTAATCTACTCTGTAATAAAAAAACATATGAATTTCATTAAAATGAAAATCTTTACGTACCTAATAATTTTCATTATTTTTGTTTTACCTTCAAAATTATTACACTTTATAATTAAGGTTTTCTTAATATTTTCAAACAAAAATGATAGGCGATCATCTCACAGTAGTGTTTTGTAGATCGAAAAACTTCTCTCTACCTCAACAGATGCAATATGAGTTATTATTTTCACGTGATGTTACTGCTGCATTTGTGACGACTATTAATTCAATTGGACGAAATTTGAATCGAAATTAAAACCGGTAATTGCGATGGCGCACAGTGGTCTGTGTTCTAGATTAGCTTGCATTAATTAATACGTTCTAAATATGAGTTAAAAAATTATGAAAAATATCAATTCTATTAGTTTTAGATATGCTAAATGCAAATTTGTTATCACTTTTGAAATCAACCCTTAATTAGGGGTAAAAAAACCTAACCTTACTTATGTTTTTAAATTTTCATAAAACTTGCATATTGTACATCAACTAATTTACATTTTTTAGGTAGCTTAATCCAAATACTATAGAGGATGTTTTTTTTTAAATTAATATATCTTTAATATAACTATATATAAATTCAGATAGCAACAGTTCGTTGTCGACTACCATAGTATACGCACGTGTTTTATCTCCATTAACTCGTGCTCCGCGTTTCTATAAGTATTTACCAGTAATTAATTACTTATAAATCACTACATCAATTTCATAACATGGGTGTATGTGATACTTGTGCCGTGAGCATTAAACGCTGTCAAAACGACTCAATTACGTGTTCTTCCTGCTATAAATTGTTCCGCGTTATTTGTCATTCGTTGGAACAAGATGATATCGAATATTTATATATTTTGAATAAATCATGGTCTTGTGTTACTTGTGCAAAAAAATTTAAAAATACTATTTCTTTTGCCGGTAACTCTACTAAACCTCTTTCTTTAGTCTCTATTACCAAACGCGACTTAAAATTAATTATCAGTCATCTCGATAACCTAAGCACGGAGCAAATCAAACTTATTGATTTGATAAATGAGCAAAATGAAAAACTTAATTCTTTTGACAAAAAATTCCATGAAATTTTCTCTCAATTATAATATATCAAAAATGAAAATAGTGTGCTTCGTAATGATTTGACTGCTATCAAGGTTTGGTTAGGTTCATAATATTATTGTATTCTTGTATGGTATGATTCAATTAAATGATGAATTATGATCATTCATATAAATATACAACAATAAAAGTATTAACAGTTCGTGTATGGACACCGTAGCGACCACACGTGTTATTATCGCACACAATTGACAACTCAGTGACTCACTGACTCAAACTATCAATTCACTACTCACAACTTTGATACTATAGATACACGACTCTCGACTCCCTTGATAACGGTTTGCGAATCCAAACGGAAAATTTAATACCAACATAAAAAATAGTTCCCCTCGGATTTGGTTACCTTAAATATTTACTACTATAATCATAACATTTTATAATTTATATTTAAATAAAATATGAAACAAAATTAATAACTATAAACATTTTTGACATTAAAAATATTAAAATGATTGAAAGAGTATATGTTAAAAAAAAATTATAATGAAATTAAATAAAAGTATGTTTACAAATTAAAATTTAGAAATATCATTTTTTCAAAATTATTACTCCCCAACCTATTCCTCCTCTCAGTTATCGTCTAGTCGGCTTTCGAAAATATTTTTTCATATGGAACTGATGTTGCCAATATACGCAAATTTTTTTTTTTATAATTTGAAAAAGTTTTGGGTAAACGTTTTTACTGTCTCTCCACCATAATAATAAATGATTATTTTATAATCTTATAATTATATAATAACATGATTTCCTACTTTCTGAGAAAAATTCATAACGTTGTATGCTTATAGTCATAATTAGTTTCATATGCAATAAGCCCAGAGCCGTGTCAAACATTTCAGTTGCCCTCGGGGCAGAATTTTTTCTATGAGGCCACTGGCCACAAGTAGCATATTAAGTGCAGATAAGGACGCCCCCTTACTTTTAAAAAAACTATGGCGCCCAGGGTAAATTGCCATCTTTGACCCCCCCCCCCCTTAATATGGCCCTGGATAAGCCATTTACGAATATAGATTATAAACTTATGAGTCAAATCAAAACTCGAGACTTGAAGAGTTGATTAGAGTAGTGGTAATCTGATACAAACAAACAATTGAAGAGTTGGGAGTCGACTCTTTGATTCAACTCATTAGACTGAACTGAATTGAAAGGTTCAGTTCAGCAGAATGAAATGGAATTCCCATCCCTACCATGGACTATCGGTAATGTATACGGTAGAAGCAGTGGCATAGCAAGAATTTTTCAGTCAGGGGGTTTACGGTTTATATCTATACAATAGTTAGGTATACATAAAACATATTATTTTAAATTTTCTTGTACTTTATTTAAAGCATTTACAGTCAAACAATATTTTAATATCTTTGGAAAACCCTCTTAAAAGTATTAAAAAAATACTCTGGGAATGTACTTAAAATACTATGCCCTAGTACCTATTTCAAAATTGTTTACGTATTCGTGTACCTGAAAAGTATTTGAATACTTTAACTCAAGTACTATACAAGACTGTATGTTAGAACATTTCAATAAAACAAAATGCAAATCTATATGGTTTAATACATTTTAATAATTAAAATAAAACCAAATATTTGTACGAACAATTACAAATTTTAATAATATAAATTTATGATATATAAATAACATTAAATAGAAACCTAAAATAAAAGCTATAGGTAAAATATTTCTTATATGTTGGGAAATTTTAATAATAAAATATGCAAATATATATTGTTTAATACTTTTTATAATTAAAAAAAAAAATCCTTTTATGAACATTTACAACATCTTAAATAATAAATAACAATTAGCAACATTTTTTTTGTTTTTGTTTTTATAGAATTTTCTGAAATAACAAGAAATACAAGCATTAAAATGTGTCATTTACGGTCTGCTCAAAAAAATGTATATTTACTAACAAGGTACTTACTAGACATTGTTTATCTTGTGTACACTATTATTTGACAATTTTTAGCAGTAGAACTTGGTCTTAAAATTCTTACTGAAGAGCATCCATCGTCATACTTTTCCTACCTCATAGTGGTTTCCTTCCAACAAATTGCGACGTAATGCCCAACTGCTTTTAGGTTTTTTGATATGGGAGGAATGAAATTAATTAGACCTCGAAGATAATATAAATTATCTTGAACATTAAGTATTTTGGGAATATCATTTAAAACTACAGAAAGATCCAGGTCCTGTGTTGTTTTTTGTTGTTCTGTTATGGGGAAATACGGCTCAATAAATATATGGATCCCGAGCTCATAAATATATTCAATATTATATATTTTATACAAACATCACACATTTTTGATTTTTTTTTTTTGCAAAATTGAAGATAGAGCATCGTTTAAAAAATCTAAACTTTGTGTCGGTAAATTAACAGAAATCGTAATATTGTTTCTCTTCTTCTCATATGCACAATGGTTACATGTTTCTTTTGTTACCAGACTTGGATTATTTATAAATATTTTTCGTATTATATATTCAATTGTGCTCGAACAGGCTATATTCCTAAGCCCACTAGCAAGTTCAGTCCATGGCTGCAATTTATTTATTATATTTTTCAGTAAAATAGCTCTTTTTTGATAAGTTTGGGCGTTAATGCCATCTCGTATGGCACAAAAAATTAATTCATAAAAGTCATTTTTTTTTTTCTCGCTCAATATACATTGAGTATTGCAAACTATCAACATATGAAGTGCATATTAAATGTACAATGCTATCGAAAGTGTAAGTATTAGTAAGCACGTAGTTGAATCCGTCGATTTGTATTGATTTCAAGTTTGCATTATTGCCATTTTTTAAGATTCCAATAGTTCGACTTTTATTCTTACTGTTATCGTTGTAGAATAAGATGTCAGTGTCTTTGTTAAGGTAGTTACTTCTATTTTTTTTTTTTTTTTTTGGGCTCTTCACCAAGTCCTTTCTAATTTTCATAAGAATCATTCTTCTCAAAATCTAAACTAAATTTATTGGATTCGTCTTCATTTTCTTTAGATTTATAAAGTTCACGGTCCATAGAATTTCCAATAGTATTAGAAATTGGTTTATCATAACTAATTTTATCACAATCTTCATCTTCATTTATTTTATTTTTATTTTGATTTTCGTGTGAATCTTTCTTATTAATTTCATCTTCTGAATCATCAAGTTTGCTGCCAACTAAATTCATTGAACCAGTTATTGAGTTGATGTGAATTTTTATAAATTGGTCAATACGTAAGGGAAGTGTCTTATGTTTGAAAACATTTGATTTTAAGTCGTTGAAAAGACTTTCAGAAGTCGCACTAGTTTCGGTAATATTTCCATAATTAAATATTGCTAACCAGCAAAGTATTAGTTTACAAAAATCTAATAATTTTTTTCCAATAGACGGACAGAACTGCATGTTGTCGTGGTCCCCATTATCATCATGTTCTGCTTTAATTTTTATATTTTCGTATATCAACTTAAACTCTTCAAATATCGAACTTGTAGTTTTTGAAATTATATCATTATAATTGTCTTCCAGTTCGTTTATATCGGTTTGAACTTCCTCTGATGTAATTAACAAATCCAATTCTATTTCATGTGTTTCAATTCTTTGCTTCAGATATTTTTTGAAAATTTCACATTTCGTTAATACTTTACATAAATTTAATCCATCCGTTTTATACAAACAGACAGTAAAAATATGTTTTAATAATATTTTTACATCTGAATAATCAGTACTAAGAAATTAATAACCCTATCGATCTAAGATAAAAATTGTTTACTCTAAATGTAGACTGTTTTATTTCAGGCCATGTAGTAAGGAGATACATGACGTGATTGAAGTCATTTCGAATCATAGCTGATGGCAAATCAACTTCGGGTTCTTTTAAAATTAACGAAGAGCAAACACTTATATATTTTGTTAAGTGTGTATACTGTGTGAATGACTTTGTAACTGCAATCATTAATGCTAACGATTGATCAGTGATAATAATTTTCGGGCAAGAAATTTTAGTTCTTAACCATTCGGATAACCATTATGAAATTGTGTTATAGTCGTGTTTTTCCGAAAGCATATATCCTACTGAAAATCGGCAGCCATTTTTAGCATCTCTTACTCCAATTTGATACAAAAAAGTATTTGATGTCTGTCTTCCAGATATCAAAATAGATTTTTTACAACACCTCCCGTTGCATCTATTGTTATTTTTGGTATGTCAGTATTTTTCGCATAAATGCGATACGAATTAATTTCAGTAGATACCCAATAGTGCACAAAAAATTTGTCATACGATCTATCATGGATAATATTATTATAGGGGGGAGTGCCTTTTAATATTGATAAAGCCATAATTGTATCGGAATGTGATTGATTTTTCTTAAGCGCCTTATATTTTAAAATTCGCATTGCATTCAATGACATTAAATGACTTGGTTCTTTATCTCCATATTGCATTACTTGTTTAGCTTCAAATCGCTGTACGTAAGCTGCAGATTGGTTTTCATATACCAATTTTGTTTTTAGTTCCTTTCGTTTTTCTCCTATTATCCTCCGTTTTTTATTACTGTAACAATCTTTGAACTTTCCTTGGTACATACAGTCTATAATAACTTTAGATGCAGGTTCTGGTTGGTTTAAAACTTCACCATAAAAATCACTTAAACATACACAACATTTACCTTGTATTTTAAGAAATATTTTGCCGTTTGGATTGACTTTGGCATTTTTATAAGTTATAGTGCATGGAAGTTTATTTAATGCATAAAAATGATCATTGATTAATTGGGACCATTCAAACGACTTTAAAGTCTGATAAGATCGATGATTATTTTTTCCATCAGACCTTTTATAAATTTGTATTTGCTCGGAATCATAAATATTTAACCATTCTTGTCTCGAAAGTGTGATTTTAATTTTAATTTTTTTACTAACTCAGAGGATCTATCATCACTTTCAGAATATTCGTAAGAAGATTCAACTGTATTTTGATTTTCAACAATAGGTACTTTGATTGTATTTTGAAATTTTGTAAAAATATCATGTCGATTTTATTTTAAAATTAAATATTAATATTTTGGAGAGATATTGAAGTTGATTTGTTTTTTTTAATTCATTCCAACATAAATGGTTAGGACTTCTTAGTTTTTTGGTTTCCTTATCAAATATATCAACTTTACTATTTATCAGGACATTAAGAATCTGGTCAAAATCTAAGCTTGAAGTAGTCGGCATTATGAAATACTTGTATTCAGGTAACCTAATAAATTATATTTATGAATAAATTGGCTGTGTAAAATATTTTTGTTTATTTCAATTAAAAAAATTGCGTGTAAAGTAAAGTAAATATAAGTTTCCTTGATATGGATCAGTTTAAAAAAAATTATTTCTTTTTATTTTGATAGACAGATTGATAATTACTCACATAAATTTAAAGGTCCATTTCCCCAGCCCCGCCATATTGGAATTTTGAAATTTTTTTTTTTTCATTCGATTGTACTACGTTAGTGCCGTTTGTTCTACTAGGAACCCGTTATATTGTAAATGCACTTGTATTTATCGCTATAGATTTTAAAATACTCTGTAGCTTACATCACTCGACGAATAACATGTCGTACTTGAATTTCAACCACTTCTCATGTCATGCCTCGTTCATTCACAAACTTAAATCATATATAATACACTAATATACTAAATCGTTACAACCGCTAAAACCGGAATTTAATTATACATTTAATTTACATCGTATCTAATTTACAGGTATACCGAAATTTTACACCAGTATTATTTTTAATTTTAAATTACACACAATAATAAATATTGATCATTATTAATACACGAAAGTTACAAAAACCATTACGGCGCATCATCAAAAAAGTAAAACCATTTTGTATAAGCTTGTAATCAAATGACTTATAATCAGTAAATAACACTGTCTTCTCCGCTTCTAACATTTAAAATGTACAATAAATATAATATTATTTCATTACAGTATACTCTGAATAAGAGTAAGACCAGTACTCAGTGAACAAACATCGACGGAGTTCATTCACCCACGTTCTGTCCACCATGAATAACTGCTGTCGTCGCATAATGGGTACGCATACATCTCTCGAACTTTGATGATAATCCAATGGTCAACAATGCACGTCCGATCACAAGATGGTTGGACATCACTTAGGTGCTCATTGCATATGCGCGATCTTGGTGTAATCTTATTCCGTTAGAGATGTACAAAATTACCTACATTGTATGTAATGAACAATGTAATAACAATATAATAAAATATTAATTTAAAGTTTATACATTTATCTGTTGTCGTGGATTGAATTGATGATTTGTATCACATCAGATTTTATTCTTCGAATGAAATTGTAATAGTATGATTGAATAAGTAGCAAAAGCAGCGACTGCCTTTAAAACGAATAGTGAGAACATCAGCCAGATGAAAATGCATTTTTATCAATTTTCATAATTCACGGACAAGCAATCTTATTTATTTTGAAAAATTTGCGATAGCTGCTTACCGAAGTGAAGAGGTTATTATTTAGAGCGAAAGTTTCACAGATCGTAAATTGAATTGAAGATATAGATAGTTGGTTATGAAATATGTGTAGCTACAAATTAGGTAAACATAAAATAATGAAATTTTATTTTACTTTATTTTATTAACATTGAAAAATCTTACCTCTTCTTTCGTCTTAACATCTAAAAATCGATTAGTCATTTCTGCTACTATCTTTTTAGTTTCTAAGGCCTATAAAAAATAAAAACAACAGTAAATCGATAAAAATATAAACTACACAACCGGAAAAATAGTTTTATTAATCTTGAATACTAATAAATGTATCAGTTCAGTAAATTACTAATATTTTTGTTAGAATTTACGTTAAAACTAAAATAGATTAAAAAGAATAAATGATTCACATACGTGTATTTTAAAAGTAAAATAACAAATTTTAAAAGTTCAAAAATATTGATCTTCTTTATTCATTTTTTGTTCTAAATAGTATATTTATATTTCTACTAAACAATAGTTTATATAATCGAAAATGATTTACCTGTTTCGTGGTATTGTGTGCAGTAACAACGATTATTAGGAACCTAAAAAAATGTTGCATCATCCAAATGATGAACATCGCAATTGATCTAAATGTTGTCCGTTCTTCAAGACCACTCGTGTACGCATGAAGCACTTCAGAGTATACGTCGAATAACGTTACTATTAATATATTCATCATGGACAGACCCATTGTGACCCCAAACAAATCGTTGAGATCGTTAACAGCTTCACGGGTCAACCAGTGTTTGATTCTCAACAGCTCCACAATGTTGGCCATCGGACATCCTCTTTGCTTTGAACTGTAAAAATCTTTTTCGTACACAATAACACTCGACGACATGGTATTATTGTCATTAACTGCGACTGCAGGCGATTCGTACTCTGTCCATGAATATTTTTTATTGTGCTTGTGATTCAGCTCAACGTTCAGTATTTTCAGTTCTTCATTAATACCTCGAAAATTCGAGTGTACTACGAAACACTGAATGGCGAAATGTAATTCGGAGAAGCATGAGCTCAAGTTTTGAATATAGTAAAGAAGAATGAACGTCGTCATTAAAAACGGTTTTTCGTGGTTGTTAAATATATTCCACAGTTTCAGACCGTTCACAGGCACGATAATTATCACAGAAAATATTATGGACGAGTACGAAAAACATTTAATACGATTCCAGGAGTCAGTGTCCATCGGTATGTAAATCTGAAAACTCTCTAAAGTAATCTTGTACTTTTTGTACTTATGTTTCATGTTGTAAAACACAATTAAGCTTGATATAACTGTACCCAATGCGGCCGCAGCGTTAGTCAACGCCGAGAAAGATATAGACAACACTTCGGACCAGTCGTCAAACTCGTGAGTTACCAACGGTATCATAGCCAAAGAGCACAGACCACTAACGAGTAATAATAATGTATACAGATTATGTTGTACACCGTTTTCATATGTTGAATCGAAGAACATCAATCCAACAAATCTCAAATTTGACATATCGGTAGTCCACGAACAATGTTTACGTGCCTTAACAATAAACACAAAACAAACATTATTACGAGACAAACAAATAGCAAAATAAATAACTATAAATGGGGGGGGGGGGGGTAACTTTTTCAAAATCATAAAAAGATAATACACATTCAAAAATAATAAAAATAAACTATTATTTAGAATTGGAACTTTATTAATTGTTGTTAGTTCTTAAAATTAAATTAAAATTAATCACATTTGTTTTATTATATATATGCTAATTTATAAATAAACATGAAGAACCTAATCTTGATAGTTTTTTTTTTTTTAGAGAGGTCATGAACCCCTGGATCCACTGGATATTGATGCTTGTAAATTGTTAAATAGTTTAAATATATTCTTAAAAAGCTAAACAGAAACAACGTTGAACTATTAACTTAATTAATTACTAAATACTTTTAAAAATGAATATATTTTGACGATAACAATTATATAAGTACCTCCGAATCTGCTCATTTAAATATCTCACAACAGAGAAGAAATATAATAAATATAAAAATAAATTTTCTATAAATTAATAAAAAATTAAACAATATCATTGTAATTTGAGGACGGGTAAAGTGCAATTTCGCATTATGGTTTAAACCGAATACTTAACTAAACGTTTAATTTTGACCACAACAATGGTTTTATAAATATACATTGTTCCTCATAAAAAATTAAGCATTGGTTATTATTTTTATTGGTTATAAAATATGAATATTATAACATAGTTAAATATTTTGTTTATCCATCAAGAATACAACACATATTATTTATCATACAGACACGTCAATTTAAGGAACGTCAAAAATAATGATTCAACAATGTAGAACCTTCATATTGTATGGTCCAATTAATGTTTAGTACATACAGATAATCAACTTAGAAACCAATTTGTAGTATAAATTATGATCAAACAAATATTAATAATTCTAATTTTATTTCAATGACGAGATTCGTTATGTTTTCATAGTATTTATAGAATTAACATTTTTCATTACATATTAAATAAAATAGTCTTAGTCACTTATCGAACATTTTTCTGAAATACAGAATGATTTTTTAAGCACTCTCACACTTGCCTTACACTTAAATTATGCATTTTTTCAAATTCTGATTTTTGGAAAATGTAAGTGTACTACAAGACTACATTTTTCAATATATACAGTTTTTGTTTCTCTTATGCAGTATCATATGGTAATGTCAAATTTTGTTTTTCAAATAGCAATTCCATATTTCTGCAAATATATTTCTATAATCTTAATTATTATCTGGAATCGTAGACATTGTCAACATTTTGGCCAGTACCTTCGGAATTATTTAAATTTAAAGTTGCGTATGAAAAGTATAAATAAATTATTTAAAATAATTAGTATATTGATGTTTTATTTTGTAGAATACGTGTACTGTGACAAGCATTTGGATTAAATTTGAGTTATCTCGTAAGATGAGCTTTAATTCCAGTAATTTTTCAAATGCAATGACTCTTTATTATTTACAATAGTGACGTTTTCGATACCTAGCGACTTATTCAAACCTTTTCACTTATCCTGTATGTGGTAATTTTTCATTTTAATTATTAAAACTCTTTTCAACACTTTTCCACAAGACTGATTTATTGCAATCTTTTAACATCATTTATTATATTCTTTACAATACCAAAAATTGTGTTTAGCATTAAAGCGGTCATCAATAACAAGATAATATTTAGTTTTATTTTAGTAATCTGTAAACGTAGCATTCGAGATATTACGACGTGAAAAAGGATAACAAGCACCACCAGCAATGAATATGTTTTTAGTTTCATTATCATAATATATGATTGAATATAACCATCGGAACAGAAAATGGTAAGTGATTGAATTGTAGATTGAATTTTTTTAAGAATGTTGCAATACTATCATATGCTATACTATCCATGTAATTTCTCTTATTAACTTGTATCTAAGGATGAAAATATGTGTATATTTGATGAAGAGTGTTTCTGTAATAATTATCATCAAATACATCTTAACAGGTTATTGAGGTGCACCTATACCAGGGGTCGGGAACCCGCGGCTCTTTGGATAAATGTCAATGTATCGAGATTCGTAAATTATAAATTATATTATACCTGCGTTATTATAGTGATAATAATTCTGAATTTCTTAATAACGATTTTCAGGTAAAAATAAATCAATATTTTAACTTTAACATGGGTCGGGAATGTTTTCGTTTTTATTTATTAATCTTATCGCACTATTAGTTTTTTTTTTTTTTTTTTTTTTTTATTAAACAAATGCCTCGGCGACTAGGGCCATTGGCTACAAGTAATTACATATTATTTACATTAAAAAGAGGGATATTGAATATATATATAGATATAGTGACAAGTAGTTCAAATTAATAAATAGGACTGTGTCTAGATTTAACATTAATACATTACAAGAGGGTATACAATACATTTAAAGAAAATATTATTCTAAACATTTTAAATTTTTTTATGAAGTTCTGTGTCTCTGAGGAATTTTAGAACATTGGTTGTATCGATGTTAAGGTTTTCAGCAATATGGTGGGTTAGATTATATTTTTGACGTTGTAGTTCATACTTTCTGCAATCGTTGATGATGTGTTTAACTGTCATAGGATCGTTGCAGGTAGGGCATATAGGTGGGTCTTCTTTCTTCATTAGGAAAGCATGAGTTAATCTGGTATGGCCTATTCTGAGCCTATTGATGACTACTTCTTCTTTCCTTGTGAGTGTGTTGTTAGGCCAAGGGAGAATATGATTTTTAATTTCATTTAATTTAGTATTAGATGATTTCCATTCATTTTGCCAGATATTGAGGATTGTTTTTTTAATTATTTGTTTGATGTCGGCAATTGAATACACTTGACATTGGATTGCATTTGGTGACACGATGGCCTCTTTAGCAAGTTTATCAGCTCTTTCATTTCCACTGATATTTGTATGGCTTGGTATCCAGATTATTTGTATGATGATGTTTTCTTTTTGTAATGTATATATTTGGTTCTGGATTCACTATTAGTTTTATTGTGTATAATATACATATATAGACAGAACACACACATACATATTATATTATAATATACATGTATGTGTTCTATTTATTAAACTCGACTATCATTATTCGGTAGAATACAAAATTATATTGGTCGATACGTGAGCACGGTCCTCGTCAGGTCAATTTAATCAGTGCGACGTTGTTCAGTATTTTTTTTTTTGTGCTTTTTTCCATTAGGTATTTCTATAAACTTCAAGATTTTTACAAACAAAAAACGTAAAATTGAAGAGGAAATAGAGGATTTAGAAATGAGTGGACTGATGCTTATGCATTTGTACAGAATACCATGGGACAACCAAAATGTCTCATTTGTGACGAAAACTTCAAAAACAATAAAAAATCGATAATTAAACGTCATTTTTTATCTAAACACGATTCTTTTGGTAAAACGTACCTAGCTGTAAATGAAAGAAAAACAGCAGTGGCCGAATTGATTTATAAATCTCAACAATCGATAACTAAATTTAATAACTGGTTGCAGTCAGCGTATAATTTGGCTGCAGCTAGTTTTGTTGTATCTCACAAAATCATGAAATCTAGAAAACCGTTCACTGATGGAGAATATATTAAAATATATTTTATTGGTATGTCCGAACATCTCTTTTTTTTAATTCAAAAAATAAAACAGAAATAATAAATAAAATAAAGGATATTTCGTTATCGGCAACTACTATTCGTGATAGAGCTGTTAGAATGGCTGAAAATGTCACAGAACAACAGTTTTCCGATTTGAAGTCATCTCACCTGTATTTTCCTTAGCTTGTGAAGAATCATGTGACGTAAAAACATCGCACAACTCACTTTAATGGGACAGTATGTTTCATCTACGGGTGTTCATGAAGAATTACTGGGTTTACTACCGCTCAAAGGCCAAACTCGAAGAGAGGACATTTGGTGTTAGGTTAACCTTTTTTTTTTTTTGTAAACCGCTACACAGGAAGGGAAGTAGGTTTTTCCATTACTGTCTCTTTCTGATTACGGTCTGAAACTGTGGAATATATTTAACAACCACGAAAAACCGTTTTTAATGACGACGTTCATTCTTCTTTACTATATTCAAAACTTGAGCTCATGCTTTAGTGTTAGTAGATCAGCAGTTTGATCAAAGAGACATCATCCTCGAAAACCGAAGTAACTCACTTCACCGTATCAGTGAGATACATCGAGCATACGACGCACTGCAGTATCCTTTAATGTTTTGTTGGGGGGATTATGGGTATGCAATCAATATACCACAACGCGATCCAAAAACCAAGTTACCGCTTAAAAAAACTGTCTCTGCATCAAGTTTTTACTCATTTAAAATAATGGTCAGAGAAGGGGAAGACAACTATTTAGTTAATTATCGTTCTCTTTTCAGTCAATATTTGGTAGATGAATACGCCAAAATTGAAACTGAAAGACTAAATTACATCAAAAACAATCAAGCCAAATTGCGTGCAGATAGTTATATTCATTTAAAAGATGCGATTGGACGACGAGACATAGAAGCTAATCAGTTAGGCCAAATGGTTATACTCCCGTCAAATTTTACTGGTGGGCCAAGGTACATGCACGAAAGAACACAAGATGCTATGACCTACGTTAGACATAACGGTCGTCCTGACCTTTTTATTACTTTTACATGTAATCCTCGCTGGGACGAGATAAAAGAGCTCTTACTTCCCGGTCAAAGATCATATGATCGACATGATATAATTGCAAGAGTGTTTCGGTTAAAAGTCAAAAAGACCATGAACTTATTGACAAAAGGTAAAATATTCAGAGAAGTGAGATGCTATATGTATTCAACAGAATATCAAACTGTAGAGAGGTTCAGGTAATTGTAAGCTATAACTTATCGAATAGGTTATGATAATAACTAAATTAATATGTATAAAATATTATTTCAAAAATCTGAATTAATTTAAATTTCAATAGATTTAACAAAATTTAATCTTGGCAGGTTACATACATTTATATACTTAAACCCGGCAACGACGGGTAATTCAGCTTGTAATAATATATAAATGCAAATTAAACAAAGGATAACTAAATAAATGAAATAAATAAATAAATAAATAAATGAAATGTGTGGCCCACACGGCACACACCAAATAATAAATATAATAAATAATCTACGGCCCACACGGCACGCAAATACAAATAATTTAAATACAATACGTGGCCCACATGGCGCACGGAAAATAAATGTATAAATAAAAAAAATATCAAATAAATACAATAATGTGGTAGGTGCCTATGTCGGCCAATGCAAAACAAAATAATATAAATAAATTATGCCAATGTCAGCTACTAACAGTGTATAAATAAACGATGCCTATGTCGGCCAATGCAATATAAATTAAATAATACAATAATATAAATAAATAACGTGCCTACGACGGCTAGGCCCGTCGGCCTTTAAACACAAATGAACAAATATGGTCGACCAATACTCACTTGTGACTATGTTGAAATGGCTGATTCCATCCACGCGACCGCACCAACCCTGTGATTAGACAATTGCCTATGACGGCACACCGCCGTCATTGATTTTTTATCAATAAAAAATAAATCACAGAATTGGTACGTGCGACCACTCAAGCACAGTCACCAACGAAAACACTGGAACGGTCCACAGCCCTGGACAATGAAACAATGTACGAAAACCACGTCAATCACAAAACGAAAATGACTCTACTCAACAAAAACGTGGTTTGAATGAAAATGGCTGCGGACGTACGAACACTTGAAAACGAAAACGAAATTTGATGTGCACTCCACGAAGACACGTAAACGAGTCGGTGCCGACGACATTTACCACGAAGGCTTTGGCCGCCGGACACCACAATGAAGATAAAAGGCCTCAGTGCCACCACACAAAACTGAAAAACACTCGAAATTGATGAACTTTGTGGCACTGAGAGCATGACTTAAACTTTTACAAAAACATAACCGACAGTTTTATTTGAAAACGTGCAATAACAATCATCTTCGTGCGATGATAGCAACGCGATTACGTACCCGGCCGGTCGCACACGGAGGCTTATCGCCGCTGACGGCAACAGCCGCAGGTACGCAATGCATCGCACGAAAATGATAACACGAACAAACCACAAATAACAATATTAACACGAACAGTATCTTTTGAAGATCCAAAACCGTGTAAGAACGAACCAGGATAAATGTTTACGCCTTCTAGAAAAAGTTTCTTGCGGAAAATACCGACATGCGAGAATCACCGCCAGCAAGAATGAAATTTCGTCTTATTTCAATTTCTTTCAATTTCGTACGTGTTCTCCGCCACGTCTTCGTACGTTCGCGATTTCTTCCTGCATAAAGTTCAACACCCGGTCCCACAGTTCTCTGCTGACGTGTAACATGGACTCCGACACGTAGTGCTCTCCCCGCAGCTTCAGTTCTACTTTCAGCCAGAGCACCGTCGTCGTACCCTTGTTCCACAACCATCGTACTTCGGTCGTCAACATCAAGTCCACTCCGGGGTCGCCTGTCTCTTCCGTTTCGGCGTCCGCTTTGCCGACGACCGATTGGTAGCCGAGGCTCAGATCGGCCGAGGCTTCGGCGTCCGCTGTGCTGACGTCCGAATGGAGGCCATGGTGCAGAGCGGTCGAGGCAGTGAGGTCCTCTGTGATGACGACCGCGTGATGGCCGTGATGCAGAGCGGCCGAGGCAGTGACTTCCTCTGTGATGTCGACCGATTGGTGGACGTGGTGCAGTGTGGCCGAGGCAGTGGGCTCTCCACCGGCTAGTCGGTCGATCGTTGACAACCAACACTTCTTGTGCATCACGCACTTGCACGCTGTGAAACGCGGACATTTCAAGTTATGATTAGAACACGATGTTTTTTGCTCGACTTGAGCACGCGCAAATTAAATGACGACGATAAAACAATATTCTTTTGGAAAACTTTCCATATCGAAACCTAATTTCTAGCCGTACGCATGTCCCGGAGCCTTACCGATGCATTTAACCATTTTGCGGATCCTGAACAAACATCGCTTTTTGCACACCGAACATTTCTTCGGCGTGTACATCTTCTCCTTCACCTGCACGTGGCCGGTCACAGTGCAGTAACGATTCGCCTCCGTACTGTTCATCGTCTTACGGTTCACTAATCACAACAAATCAAACTCGTAAACAATCAGATATGCTCCAGATATGTTTGTAATGAATGTGTTCGTGCGATCGATTCGTAATACGAAATATGGATCACCGTCGAAAATACAAGATTAATTCTGTAACCGAGGTATTAACAACCGTTTCCAACGGTAATGAGTAAAAGTTGATTGATTTTTGGAGAGTGCCTATGACGACGGCCAAGTAATATTATTTTTATAAAACACCGACGTCACATTACTTAGATTCTCGCGGGATTTCAAAATAAACCGTTCGTGTTACGTTAACATTAAAAATTCACCTGAATTTATGTGTTATAAAATAAAAAATTAATAAAGGCGGGTGTTTGACAGGCCCTGATTTAGTGAAATAGGGGCCCTGTGCACTATAAACTTTGGGGGCCTTTTTTAACAAAAAATGTAAAAAATAATAATAGGTACATATTTAACAATAAAAAGTTCAATTCATTTATTTAATTATAATAGACATTTTTTTCTTGTTTTTAATGCAAATTCAGCAATTATGTCTTCAAATGTTAACTGTTTAGTAACATCATGGTTGATTGCCAGTAATGATAAAGAGTCCAGTTTTTCTTGTGTTAAAGTAGAGCGCATTCGATTTTTTATACGTTTGAGTACAGAGAATGAACGTTCACTACTACAATTCGTGCACGGCATTGATAAATATATTTGTAATATAATGTCCAAGTTGGGAAAAGTATGGCGAATATTCATTCTTCGAATATATTTCAAACAATAATGAGGATCTTGAAAAAAATTATTACCGAGAAATGACTTTTTCAACTCTTGAAACTGAATAATTTCACATTCAAAATTATCAGAATCTAAATCATCTGAATATGTATCCAATATATTTTTAGAACATTTTTGTATTTCTGATCTGTCCATATCTTTAAAGAGAAAACCAAATTTTTTTTCTAATTCTTCATAAGCATTGTTTCTTTTTCTCAATTCAGCAATTAATTTGTCACATATTACATAATGAGTGTTGTAAATGAAATTTTCTTCGGCAGATAA
Source organism: Sipha flava (assembly GCF_003268045.1). NCBI lineage: Eukaryota > Metazoa > Arthropoda > Insecta > Hemiptera > Aphididae > Sipha > Sipha flava. The sequence goes on along the minus strand of NW_020273561.1, from coordinate 22,942 downwards.
ACTTATAGCTGGATTATTCGGTTCATCTAAACACTTACTTCTAGTATGTTGTTTTTTTCTTTTTGATGTATAATCAGGCAATACATTTAAATTAATTGATTCCTTTTTATAGTTTTGAAAATTATTTCTTACGTCATTAATAAATGCAATTAATGAAGTATACAATGGAACAATAGAAGATAAATTTGTAGTAGATACTTGAATATCCATGCTAACTTTGTTAATTCTTTGAAGAATTTCATGCCAGATAATGGTCATGATACCAGTTTCCTTTTGTTTAAGCTTTGCGTAAAGTGTTTTGGCTTCATATTGCGTTGTTAAATTTTGATTATCATCACTATAAATGTTTGATAGTGCAGTCAATATTTCGTTATATCCCAACCGTAGAGCTTTAACTGCATTAGCGTCAGCTGACCAACGAGTGTTGGATGTTGATTTCAATGTTAATGGAGTTTTATTACATTTTAACTGCTCTTTTAATAAATCCCATCTGCGAGGAGATGAAGAAAAAAAAACATAAAGCGATTGTATCACTCCAAAATAATTTACAACTTCTAAACAAGACTCAACTGCTGAAATACCAACCAAGTTTAGGGAATGAGCAGCACAGGGAACATATTCTGCTTTAGGAGAGAGTTTTTTAATTCGTGCTTGCAGCCCTGAATATTTTCCCGACATGTTTGACGCGTTGTCATATGATTGCCCAATACAATTGTTGATGCTAATATTCAGTTCTTTTAAAAGAGAAACTATATGGGTTGTTAACGATTCTGCAGTATGGCTATATATATTTTGAAATTTAATAAATCGTTCTAATACTTCACCTTCTTTATTAACATATCTTAAGATATATGACAGTTGGTCAACATGAGCTATATCAGGCGTAGAGTCAACTATAAGGCCAAAATATTTTACTTTTTTAATTTCTGTCACAATATGGTTTAAAACTTTAGATGCCATTTGATCAACTATTTTTCGTACAGTAAATGAAGATATGTAATTTACATTTCCTGAGCCTTTATTTCCAAACTGAGAAAGATGATTTTCAAGGAAAGGATCAAATTTACTTATCAGTTCTAAAATACCAAGAAAATTGCCATTATGATCAGAATTCAGTTTCTCATCATCACCAAAAAATGGCAATCCTCGAATTGAAATAAATTTGATAGCTTCAATAACTCTTTTTAAAACATTTCTCCAATATTCGACTTCTTTATTGTGTTGTAATACTATTTCCTGATCAATTCGTTTCAAGGTGGATGCACGAATTGATAAAGTACATACAGCATTTCTATGTTCCATAGAGTTTTCGTGTTCAGCAAGACGTTTTGAAATATGCACCCAATCATCTAAACCAGATTGGCAGAGCTGTCTTTTATCATTAGAAATAGAATTAAAAAGTTTACAAACATAACAAATCAATTTTGCACACTCTTCTGAATATACTAGCCATTGTCTATTAATTTTTTGTTGGTTTTTAGTAGTATAATAAAAGTGAGAAGCATTAAGTGATCGCCAATTTCCATATAAAAATTTTTTTGAATTCTCAATTCTATCCATATTTTGCTTTGGAGGATTTAAAATAAAGTATTTTCTAAAACTGTCTTTTAAAATGTTCGGCCAGAGACTAATATTAGTCGAATATAAGCTATAGTCTTCATATTCTACATTAACACTATCAACTTCATCAACTATTAAAATATAAAATAAATGGTAAGTAAAATTATAACAAATTTTATTTATAAAATAAAAAATATTTAAAAAAAGAACATAAAAATGTACGTTTAAAACACTAATTGCAAAATAATAAACCATACATGCACTATTCAATAATAATAATACAAACCATACATGCACAATTCAATAACAATTATTATAATGCAAATTAAAGTGAACTTACAATTAATTGAGGCTGTTTTATTCTCATAACATATAATAATTTATACTGAATTTGTATTTTTCAATAAACATATAAGACATATTCTATATGTCAATAAATTATATACACAAAAAGAAATCTATTAGTATTTAGTACACAACAATAATAATACAACTTCAAATAAACAAATAACATGACAAACATTACACAATAACATACATTTAACCAAATATTATATTAGAATAATTGTGTTAGATTAATTATAAATTGTTAAAACACATTTTTATCATTCATAAGATACAACAACAAATAAAATAAAAACCATTAAAACAATTAAAGTAAAAATAATTAATCACAATACATGTATCTAATAAGATATGACAAGGAACATAAATTTATTAGGTAATTTAATGGTAATTGATTATGACTAAAGTATAGTATGTATGAGTTTTAGTTAACTTACAACTTGCTAATTTATTTTTATTTTCATTATTTGAATTATTAACAATGCCATCTCCAATCTCGACAGTCTCGACAGTCTCATCAGGTTCACTAATATTTTCAACATTGACATCTATGATACCTATACCCAAAATTAAATAAATTTACTAACATGTAATAGGTAGTTAACATATTAAATATAATAGACATATAAAGTAGTACACTCACAGGTATTTTTATTGTCATTTGCATCATCTGTTAGTGCTTCAGCTTCAGGATCATTGATACTGATCGATACATCAAGATCTGCATAAATTATTATTTTTTGTTTATCTGTACACATAAATAGTTTGTTTATGAATCATGAAATATCATTATGATTACCTTCTGGTCCTTCTGTTTTATTTTTGGGCACCACAGTTTCAGAGGAAGAGCAGTTAACAAATTTTGATAGTGAACCGCTTAACTTTTTGTTTTCTTCACGTTTGTTTTTCAACTTTCTTTTTTCATATCCAGAAGCATATTTTCTTTTGGATGACATTATAAATAATAAATAACCACAATAAATCACAGACTTAAAAGTCTTAGTTTTTGGTAAGTGGTTTTTATTGTTTATAAACATTATTACCATTGATAATATCATTGAGTATTATTAGTATTATCACTGACCGATAACTCATCGACTGATATAACTATCGATGGCTTATTAGTGATTAGTGTAAACCGTATGAAAACTACGCATGCTGCGGCCTCCTTAAATAGGTTATAGTTACTACTTACTAAATCTTATTAAAAATATCTTTTATTTATGGTAGCAAAGTATAGAATAGGAAGGCCGAAGGGGCCCTTCAAATTTGGGGGCCCTGTGCTAGTGCACCGCCTGCACATGCATAAATCAGGGCCTGGTGTTTGATGAAAATATCAAAAGAAAGGAAGATCGTGGGTAAACACATTGAGGGGAATACCCAGACAATCGTATTTAGACGAGCGAATGGGCTTCAAGTCACACCAGCATCTGAAAAATACGGCGCGAGATAGAAAACACTGGTGTTTACCACAAGACCTCGCCTTTAGAAACTAATAAAAAAAATAAATAAATAAAATATTTGTATCTCCATACAAATAAAACCTAAATATTAAACTGAAAAATTGATATAGATATAACGTATAATAATATATAATTTAATGAAGTATGGTATTTTGCCTTGTTTTTATAAATATCTTTATAGTTGATATAGTTGAACATATTTTTATCAAAATTATTGTAGTGATGATAAACTTTGAAATTGATTTATGAACTTATATATATGAAATTGTACATGTATATTGAATATTCTTGATACATATAGGTACATGAGTTAATTTACAATAATGTCTTGAATAAGATAATATTATAAAATATTCTTTAAAGACATTGACCGAGCAACATATATTGAAAAGTAAAAGAAAAACATTTATTGTAGATTTTGCAACAACTGTGAAATCGACATTAGCTATAGCTAAAGACTTACTGATGAACCATAAATTTAAGTTTATACTAACATATAAATTTAGTCAAGACGCTATTGAATTATTCTTTGGTTTTATACGTGGCAAATTTGGTCGTAATAATAACCCAAATTGTCTGGAGTTTAAGAATGCATTGAAGAGTATCTTATTGCATAATTCCATCAAAATGAGTTCAGGAAATTGTACATTATTATTACCAAATGAAGATTCAATTTTTGCAATTAAATAGAATTATAAAAAATATAAAGAACAAAATGAAGAGATTGATTATTATTCATTAGCGGAACGAAGTAACAATATATGTCTTAACTCTATAACTGAAAATGTTTTGTACTATATCAGCGGATTTGTAGTAAAAATGGTTTTACCAAGTTTGAAGTGTGAATACTGTATGCGAGCTATTATAGATGTTCCCTGTGGTCAAGATTATTCATACTATAATACAGAAGATATTAAATCTATAAAAAGATTTACTAATATTAAACAAAAAGGTGGACTTAAACTAGCTTCTGACAGTGTGTACAAAACGATTAAATTAACTGAAACTTTGTTTAAATCATTAATTATCGAAAAAAAAATCTATTTGCTAAAAATATAGACCAGAAAATAATGGTTTATGTCCAAAATGAATTAGCAACATCTTCAACATTATTTAAAGAGTGTAATGATTGTTGGGATTCATGTGATTTATTTTCAAAACCACACAAAATAGATTTAATAAATCAAATAACCAGAGTATACCTCAAGATACGACTACATGCTTATAGTAAAATATTGACATCTTCTATTGCAAAATTAGGTTGTAAAAGACATAAACTGACAAAGACTATTTTATTTTATAATATGTAAAACTGATAACTATTTAATTATTTTTATTTGTTTATTTATTTTATTATTATTATATTAACATAAAATTATATAAATTTCAACTTCAAACTTATCAGTTGTCACTTGTGTACTGTACTACTGTAGTCTGTGTATTGTGTAATGACTGTTATGTGTATCGTGTGTGGTGTATCTGTATTATTCATAGACATATTAATATGTCTATGGTATTAAAGTAAAATTATGTCATCAATATATATGAAAACTGATAAGGTATTCCGTCCTTATTTAAAATGGCGACTGTTGGCCTCAATGAAATATATCGTAAATTACGAAATAATAACTTCTATGCTACGGAATCGATGCATTACAGCTATGCTAAACAATAAATGGAGTAGATGGAGAAATC